>NC_057719.1:56770847-56776379 GCF_004010195.1 Chiloscyllium plagiosum
TCTAGCTTATCTCTCCACGCTTAAGGCTCTCTGCCTTTATTCCTGATGAAGGGCTTTTGCCCGAAACGTCGATTTTGCTGCTCCTTGGATGCTGCCTGAACTACGGTGCTCTTTCAGCACCACTAATCCAGAACATATCTTCAAGACCCCACTGTAATGTGAGGTAACCTTCTTTGCTATTCACTACACCTCCAATTTTGGTGTCATCTGCAAACTTACTAACAGTACCTACCCAGCACTGATCCTTGTGGCACTCCACTGGTCACAGGTCCCCAGTCTGAAAAACAACCCTCCACCACCACTCTCTGTCTTCTCCCTTTGAGCCAGTTCTGTGTCCAAATGGCTAGTTCTCCTTCTATTCCATGAGATCTATCCTTGCTAACCAGTCTCCCATGGGGAACCTTGTCGAATGCCTTACTGAAGTCCATATAGATCACATCCACCATTCTGCCCTCATCAATCCTCTTTGTTACTTCTTCAAAAAACTCAATCAAGTTTGTGAGACATGATTTCCTACACACACAGCCATGTTGGTAATCTCTAATCAGTTCTCGCCTTTCCAATACATGTACATCCTGTCCCTCAGGATTCCTGCCAATAACTTGTCCACCACCAACTTCAAGCTCACTGGTCTATAGTTCCCTGGCTTGTCCTTACCACCCTTCATAAACAGTGGTACCGCGTTAGCCAATCTCCAGTCTTCTGGCACCTCACCTGTGACTATCGATGATACAAATATCTCAGCAAGAGGCCCAGCAATCACTTCTCTAGCTTCCCACAGAGTTCTAGGGTAGACCTGATCAGGTCCTGGGGATTTATCCACTTTTATGCATTTCAAGACATCCAGTATTTCCTCCTCTGAAATATGGACGTTTTTCAAGATGTCACCAGTTTTTCCCAACATTCTATATCTTCCATCTCCTTTTCCACAGTAAATACTGATGCAAAATACTTGTTTAGTATCCCCCCCATCTCCTGTGGCTCCACACAAAGGCTACCTTGCTGATCTGGCTGAGCTAGACTTGCACCTTAGCAAAGAAAATGCTGACTCCATCATTCACAATGCTCAGTTTGAAGACCAATCTCATGAGGAGTTAAAACAAGGCTGGTAAGTTCATCTCGGTAGAGCTAGAGGAAGAATGTCCAAGAAAACTTGGAGTGTAGGAATAGAATGAATAACATAATTAAGTTATGGCTTTCGGCTGTCATGAAAAATATAAAGAGGCAATTCTGTTCGTAATTTAAATTTTAAAATTCCTATGAAAATAAACTTGTATTTAGTAAGCAGTGATGTTTTGGTTTAGTCATTCAATATAGTAAACTTTTAAAACATAACATTTTGTTGTGTGGTCTCCTTTTAGTTAATAACTGTTTATTCAACTTCTGCTTTACATGTCACCAGTCTTTATGGAGATCACAGGAACATAGGTCTTAGGAGTGGGAGGTCATTTGCCCCTTTCAGCCTGCTCTACAATTGAATAAGATCTTGGCAGATGTGGTTGTGGTCAAAAGTCTACTTTCCTGTCCAAACCATAAAACTTGATTCCCAATTCCATCAGAAGTATCCTGAACTCAGCTCTGAATAATTTCTGCGATCCAGATTCTGCTAGCTTCTGTGAAGTGAATTTCACATATTATTAACCTTCTGTGAGGAAAAATAAAATTCTCATCAGTCTTAAAAGCAAGGTAACTATGTGCCCTATTTCTTGTCCATTCTACAAGGGAGGAGGCATCTCATAATCCAGCCTGTGAAATCTCTTTGGTACTGTATATATTAGAAATTATAACACATGTCTTGCTCTTTCTGATTTTTGATCCAGGATATATATTTATATTCAGACATAATGTACCAAACAAGCAGTATGATTACTGATACAATTCATATAATGAAATTACCACATTCTGGAAAAGTCTGAAATTATGTATTTGGGAAGGATATACAAAGTAAAGGAATACACAATAAACAGATGGCATTGAGAGGGGTACAGGAAGTGAGAGACCATGGAGTCCATGTTGTTGAAGGTGGCAAGACAGGTAAATAAAATGTGATAATGAAGGTTTACTTAATGCTTTTTTTCATTTGGCAAAGCACTGAATACAAAAGCAGGAATTTAATGATGGAACTATACAAGACAACAGCTAGGCCACAGCTGGAATTCTGTATACAATCCTGGTCACCACATTGCAGGAAGGACAATTGCTCCAGAGACAGTATGAGAAGACTTATAAGAATTCACAAGAAATTTAAGTCAGAGCTTGAAAATTGCAGCTCAGGGAATACTGGATACATTAAGATTGTTTTCCTTCAAGCAAAGGATGGTGAGGGGTGACTTAATTGAGGTGTACAAAATGCTGAAGTGCTTGAACAGTGGACAGAGAAAATGTTTCCCCTAGCAGAGAAATCAATTTTTGAGTGCACAGATTTAAGTTGACCGATAGAAGGATTAGAGAAGACATGTAGGAAAACATTTTCACTGCGAGGGTGGTGGATAACTGGAATTTGCTGGCCATTTGCTGGTTGAGGCAGAAACTCTCAACTTATTTAAAAGAAATCTTGATCTGCACCTGAAATGCTGTAACTGCAGGGTTACGGACCAGGCGCTAAAAAGTGAGGTTAGAATGGGTGGCTAGTTTATAGTTAGCACAAACACGACGGGGCTGAAATTGCCTTTTTCTGTGCGGTTATGTTTCTATGGTTCCATGGATTTAAAGAATGCAACACATGTATTAAAAGAAATGAGGTACTGAATTCAATGAAACATTAATATTCAAATTTTAAAAATACAGATTATATTAAATGAAAGGGTGCTTGAATCTTTGTAAAATTAACTTCCAAATATAGAATGGTTAGAATAGAAGAACTCAATATTGCACATGATACATTAGTCAAAACACAATTTTTAAAAAAGTAACAATTGCTCAGTCTTGATTTGAAAGATTTCAGTTCTAAATATTTGAAGACAAAAATGACAATTTGGCTGCAATTACATTTTTCTTTTATCCAAATTCACTTAATAGGCTTCAATAAATTAGAACAGCAAATCAGATCCAACTTCTTCAGTTGGTCGGTGTAAATCTATAATTAGATTAGCGTAAGGTCTCCTCTAACTGCTATATAGTTTGTAAAGCTATGATTATGAATACTCAGACTCTATTTCCACAAGGTAGAACTCATTGAAATAATACTAAGCAGCTAGGTTTTATTGTCTGAACAGAGCTGAATGAAGGCTGAGAAAGGCGCTGACTCAAGCTCCCTATCACATTGAACCATATGCCAAACCCTCAATCATTGACACTTTATCACACAAAATCAGGAGCAATGGCTTCCCTGTAAAAATCCCACTTCACATACCCTCCGTGCACTGTGTCACTTGTCTGTGGATGTGTTTAACAATATTGACTTTTCACAATCAGTATAACCAGACGGGAACTAACAAATGTGGCGTGGCAAATAAAAGTTACTAAAATTAAATAATTTACATTATAAAAAACAGAGGTACAGAATCCAAAAAGGGGTGAGACCCTCAGTTACCATTTTCTATTCAAAACTATTTTTTGATTGAACAAGATATTATTGCAGCTGAAGATGGTTGGGTGACTGATCCTTTCACTAAACTACAGTAAAAGGAAAAGTAAAGTTGCCATTATTTTACCAGACCAGAGGGTTGCTCTCTCATTAAAGAGAGAGGCAACTGATGGTGGTTTAACATGAAGTTCCTGTTAATCTACATCACAAATCAGCTGTCCAGCCAACTGAGCGAAATTGATCCCTTAACTATAGTAATGTTATAATGACACAGCAAATGAACAATATTCCAATATTCAATAGCAGAATATTTATTAAAATCTTTAATTTCAAGACTTTTAAAATGCATCTCCTCCCCATAAATTATGATATAGTGAGAGAAAATATGAAACCTTCTCTCAAGTGGATTTACAATTGAAGCTAAGAGTTTACACTTCATGAGCCAGTGACATGCAAAAGTAAAACTTCAAAATAAAAATCCAGAAAATTGAAAGCTTCGTGGTTGATTGTCAACTGTTCCTGCTGGGTAGGAAATGAGTAGTAACACACTGCACCATTTATAAATTAACATTTTCATAATTGGAGGTTAATTTTAATCATAAAAACCCACTGGTAGGGAAATGTAATACCTGCTTACACATCTTTCCTGAGTGAAGCAGGTCAATTCAACTTGGATAAGCATGGACTAATCAAGGAAAATCAATAAAGACTTTTTAAAAAGATCAATCTGAGTTTGATTAACATGGTATTTTTCATGATGAGATAATGGAGAAGATGGATGAGGACAGTACAGGTGATGATATGTCTATGAATTTTTAAAAAGCACTGGCTCATTTTGCAAAATTACAAAACGGAGGGAGCAGTATGGATACAAGATTAGTTGATGGATTGACAAAAGTATTGCAAAAGTGGCAGCTTTTGGAGAGATATATACAGTGGATTCTCCAGAATTACTAGGGAGTACTAGTGATTCTGATGCATATTAATGACTTGAACATGGTTTACTGAGGCTGATTGCCCAAAGGGCACAAACAAGGTTGTGACAGCAGATGAAAGTCAATGCAAAAAAGTGATGGATACATTTTGGTAGGAAGAATGAGGAGAGACAACATCAGCTTTATTTATGTTTTAAAGTGATGGCAGAGAGAGACCGGAGGTATTTCAGAGGTTAAGAAAGCAATTAGTGCAGCATTTGAGATCCTGAGTTTTATAAATAGAAGTTTAGGGTACAATAAAGCAGAAGTTTTGGGTTTACTCATCTTGGAGCAGAGAAGATATATAACCACTAATAGACAAGTAGTGGTTATAGGGTATTCTATAATTAGGGGGACAGATAGTATCCTTTGCAAGCCGGATCGGGAGTCTCGCATGGTGTGTTGCCTGCCCGGTGCCAGGGTGCGAGACATCTCCGACCGTCTTGAAAGGATATTGGAGCGGGAGGGGGAGGATCCAGTTGTTGTGGTCCACGTTGGTACCAACAACATAGGCAAGACTAAGGTGGAGGACCTGTTTGGGCAATAGGCAGGAAATTGAAGCACATGTCCTCAAGGGTCATAATCTCCGGATTACTGCCCGAGCCACGTGCCAATTGGCATAGGGACAAGAAAATTAGGCAAGTAAACACGTGGCTAAGGGATTGGTGTGGGAAAGAGGGATTCCACTCCATGGGGCATTGGCATCAGTTTTGGAACAGGGGGGATCTGTACCGTTGGGACGGTCTCCAACTGAACCGATCAGGTACCAATGTTCTAGCGAAGAGGATAAATAGGGTGGTCAGTAGGACTTTAAACTTCTGAGTTGGGGGGAAGGGAAAGTCAAAGCGACAGGGAGTATGGAGGTAAATGGCAAGATAAGCAGCAGGATAGAATGTTTCCAGGCGGATTTAAAATTGAGGCAGACCGAGAATGCAGTAAAAAGCAAGGATAACTTAGGACATATGACTTCCAAAATCTCTAATGATAAGGAAGTTAGCATTAAGGCACTTTACCAGAATGCTCGTAGCATTC
>NC_057719.1:56779186-56791059 GCF_004010195.1 Chiloscyllium plagiosum
TTAGACGAGGAGACTAGGACCTGTGGACACAGCCTTAGAATTAGAGGGGGTCATTTCAGAACAGAAATGCGGAGACATTTCTTCAGCCAGAGAGTGGTGGGCCTGTGGAATTCATTGCCACGGAGTGCAGTGGAAGCTGGGACGCTAAATGTCTTCAAGGCCGAGATTGATAGATTCTTGTTGTCTAGAGGAATTAAGGGCTACGGGGAGAATGCTGGTAAGTGGAGCTGAAATGCACATCAGCCATGATTGAATGGCGGAGTGGACTCGATGGGCCGAATGGCCTTACTTCCACTCCTATGTCTTATGGTCTTATGGTCTTAAGATTAAGAAAAGCTAATCAAGCAGTATGTTCAAAATGGGCAGTATAGTGGCTCAGTGGTTAGTCGACTGCCTCAAAGTGCTAGGGGTCCAGGTCCAATTCCACTCTTGGGTGACTGACTGGGTGGAGTTTGCACATTCTCCCTGTGCTGGTTTCCTCCCCTAGCCCAAAGATTAGGCGGATGGGCTATGCCAAATTGCCAGAGTGTCTAGGGATGCGCAGGCTAAGTGGATTAGCCATGGCAAATTCAGGATTGCAGGAATAGTGTTGGAATGGAGTCTGGTTGGTATGCTCTTCAGAAAGTCGGTGTGGACTTGATGGGCTGAATGGCCTGCTTCCACACCGTAGGGATTCTATAATTAAGAGGTGACCTTATGAGGTGTTCAAAATTACAAACAATTTTGACAGGATAAAGGAGGATATTCTGTTTCCACTAGTTGGTATGTCAGTAACTAAGTGGTCACAATTTCAAGACTGCTAGCAAGAGAGCTAGGTATGAGATTAGGATAAAAATCTTTACTCACAGTTGTTAGGATTTGTAATGCACTGCCTAGGCAAGTGATGGAGGTGAATTCTACAGGAGGTTTGAGAAGAGAACTGGGTATATATTTGGAAGTGATGAATTTAGAAGGTTACAGAAATTTGAGTGGAGAATGGGACTAGCTGGGTAGCTCTAGGGAGCCAGTACAGAGACAATGGGCTAAATGACCTCCTTCTGCACAGTCAGATTCCATGACAAACTTGGGCTGTTCTCTATTGAGTAGATATTAGAAGAGATTTATTAGAGGTATTTTAAATAATCAAGGCGTTAAACAGAGTAAATAAATACTGAAACTGTTTCAAAGACAGATTGGATGCTAATTGCAGGGCTCAGATTTAGATGCTTTGCAGACAAACTAACATCAGAAAAACATATCTGACTGATTTGGATTTTGAACATACTGACTCATAGACAATTATTGTTAAATTTGCATCATTACCCAAAATAGGAACCGAGAAAATATTTGTAGGAAAAATGCAGGATTACAGAAAAAAGATTCAGTAAGTGGAATTGCTGGATCTCATTTTTAAATCACCGACTTGTTTGGTAAGTGGTCTCCTATGATATTGTTCTACTGAATGGTAATGGATGCTCTGACTTACCTTTCTCTGTTAAAAGTTCATTGCTATACTTGCAATTCATATTTTCTGTTGTTATTTCTAGTTTTCTCAAGGATAATCTAAGGTGGAGCAGAAATTATGCTTTTAGCTATCATATTCTCTGGTGATTTACCCCACTGGACTTTAATTCATACTTTGAATAAATACAAAACAATCTAATTTGCATTACAAATAAGGAACAAGAAAAGGTTATGCAAGTTCTTGTTCCTTGCTTTGGTCTTTTGTTTCTTGGGGTTCTACTTCTCTTGACCTTAGTAATGCATCACAACCATAACTACATTATCAAGCCAATAAATTGTTCACAAGGGAGAAAAAGGTTCACAGAAGTGCTTTCATCAGGACAAAATAATTTAAAAATTTAAATAACTCAACCCTCGGCTCATTGACGGGCACCTCTTCTACTTCCTGGTTGCTGGCAGGATGCCTGACCTGCTGGGGTTGACAGAAAAGAGGCCATGTGACATTTGTTGCCAATGAAACAATGGTTGTCAGCAGCGCAGCAGGAGCCTGTGGGATGTTGGCAGGTTAGGTAGGTGGAAGGGAACCTTACCATCAACAGGTCAGGGAGCATCTGTGCAGGTCAGATAGTAATGACCAGACTAAATTGACTGTAGTGTCAAGGGATGTTTCCCGAAGTGGGTTAGCCATGGTAAATGTGGGGTTACAGGGATAGGGTGGATGACTGGGTGTGGATGGGATGCTTTTTGGATGTTGGGTCAATAGGCCGAATAGTCTCTTTCCAAACTACAGGAATTTTATGATCCTTTGACCAAGGGCTGAATTTGACTAGCCAACTCTGGCTTTTGGCATAAATCAGAACATTATTTTATTAGAAACTTTATACAAAGTAAAAAATATTTCTGCACAGTGTAAGAAGAGCTATACAGCATAACCAGAATACAAATCAATCTTAAGTTCTTTAAATTCTGACACTGATAGAGAACATCCTTCAGAAGTGAAATCAATGTTTTTGGCTAAAGTCGTATTTATCTGTGCTTCAAATACATTTTGTGTCATTTTAGAAATGTGGAGTAAAAAATCTAACTGATACCTATAGAATTTGCACACTTCAGTGAGTGTCGTAGTTAGCTGTTCAGTCTGCATGAGAAAATGTATTTATAGAATCTTGATCAATGCAACATGTCAGCACCCATTTGTAAAATGTTCATCAACTACTAAAATGAAATGGAGCTGAATTACACACAAATTATTAGATGAAAATACTGATTCTTGCTTTCTAGAAATGCTGTGAAAGTGTTAAACTTAATTATTTCAAGATTATAATTACTCGAAGTTCACCTATGAGCTAACTGCAATTGAATCTGCAGGTTGTATTTACAAGATGCTGATAACATAATGCTATCAATTGAAGTTAAAATGTCAATGTTTAATATGAAATTTATCATTTCAATTTTGAAGCATTTCTACTTGACTGTAGGCTCTACGAGTGCTATCACTGCACAGTAATATAAAAATGCACTGGATATCAATGACTTCCACCTGCTTTGTTTCATCATAATTTTGGTTTTGGGTAGATGTACACAGATTCTTAAGACAAATAAAAGTAGTAGCAATAACTACAGAACTTGTGAACAGATAGGTACTAACTCAATTGTCTTATTTTCTGTTGCTGTCCCAAACTGAAAAGCTCCAACTCTGATCCCAATTATCATTAATCATTTTAGACCCTTCCCTTTCTCAACTTCTATGCATCCAATACTGGGGATAGGCTGTTAATCAATATCTTGAATAAGACAACTTTCCCCATATCCCACTTTCTTTAAGGATTGTAATACATTTTCCGTCACGTGTTTTGACACTACTGCTGACCCTGATAATGCTTTTGATGTCTTGTCTTTTTCTTTAACTGGGGATGACTGTTCACCATAGTTGAAAGGGTTGTCCATTATATTTCTTCCATTTTTGCTCTGATCCTTCCTCCCCATATCACCCCTTAGAGCCAAGACAGGGTTCCGCTTATCCTCGCCTTTAATCCATCAGCCCATACATTCAACAGCTCAGCTTCTGCTTTCACCAAATACACTGCTTTTGCCTTGTCTCTTAGCATTTTGACTAATCCTTCTGCGACAACTTGCTCCACTCCTCACTTATTTGCTCTTTTTTCCATGGAACCCTCCCATGCAAGTGTGGGAGATACAACACCTGTCATCTTATGTTCTCCCTCCCCACCACTCATGATCTGAAAATGTCTTCCAGTTACAATAACTATTTTTGAACTGTTAATGTATGGTACAATATATTTACTGCTCATGACTCAGTCTGCTCTAAATTGTGGAGACCAAACACAAAATCAGGTGAGCACTTTGAGTTACAAATTCAATCACCCAATAAGACTCTAAGCTTTGCTGATCCTTATTTTAATTTTCTGTTCCACTCCCACTCTAACCTCAGCCTCTTAGATCCAACAACATTCATGAAGTTTGAGCAACTGTAGCCCATTTCTTTGGTACTTTACAATCTTCTGGACAGAGTTCAGCAATTTCACCATAATCTCTGTTTGTGACAGCAACTGATGGTGATCATTTTGTGATTCCCATTCACAATCCCTCTTGACTCATCTCATTTCGTTACTTTCCCCATTAAAACCACTGCTTTTACCCAGACATGTCAGCCTTTTAATCATTTACCCTTCCCTGCCTTCTACCCAATCAAGTATTTTGCTTTTATTCTGTCCCCCTTACTCCTCATGTTACTTGAGTGTTCACTCACTCTAATTTTTTCCAGTTCTGACAAAATCAGAAATTTTGAACAGTAATTGAACCTGGATTGAATAAACAAGCTGTCACATTGGTGATATGCTGCTGGAAATAGTCAAAAATGCCTTCATCCTCCTGTTCTCTAACAGGCTGATTATAAAGTTCAAGCTACAAACAAATTGCATTTCATAAGAAATTTAAGTGGTAGAAGTGAAAGTCAAACACAGCAAAAAGAGTAATGATTTACTTCACCTGTAAAATCTGTTCCAAACAAAATCTGATTTTAAATAAGAACTTTGATTTCTGAGGTTACACTGAATTTATAGTGTCTATAATGTGAAGCTTAGAAACGAAATGAGTAATCATGCTCCCAGCTGGTTAATGACTGAAGCAAAGATTTACTAAATGGGAGCCTTGCTAAGAACTCTCATTTTAAGACAAGAACTATTTATTAGGTAGATCTGGCTCATTATCTGTAATTTGTGTACTTAATTTTAAAGTAACCGAAAAACTGACATACTAAATATTAACATAATACCAAAATATATAGTCTCTTCTGTCATGAAGCAAAGCAGATCTTCTATTCATTACTTACATACTACGTTTTAAAAAGATGCAGCATAATAAATACTAAATGTGGATTCAGAAAGACTTGACATCTCGATATAACTATATAATTTTTCTGCATCTCAAATCCTCTATGACGTTTGTAAATTTTCAACTTTATCAGATTACATCACGGACTAAGTTAGTTTTCAACAATTATACTTTCAGAAGGTTCCTCTATGTTTGTTATAGAAGATGTGTGTTGGGGTGGTTGCTTTCGTAGTTCACTATGTAGTTGAACTACGAAAGCAACCACCCCAACACACACAAAAGAAGTTGCATCAAGACACTGTTCAAAAGGGCCACAACACACTGCAGTACACCAGAACTGCAAAAAGAGGAAGAAGAACACCTATACAATGTATTCGCCAAAAACGGATACCCCCACAATTTCATCAACAGATGCCGAAGGGAAAGACAACGGAACGAGGACATGCCACAACCCAAAGGACTAGCCACGTTAGAATGCATCAAGTGCATTTCCGAACTGGCAGCCAGACTACTGCGACCACTAGGACTCATAGCAGCACACAAACCAACAGCCACTCTCAGACAACAACTCACCAGAACGAAGGACCCGATACCCAGCATGAGCAAAACCAATGTAGTGTACAAAATCCCATGCAAGGAACTGCACAAAACACTACATAGGACAAACAGGAAGTCAGTTAACGATCCGCTTCCATGAGCACCAACTAGCCGCAAAACGACACGACCAGCTATCCTTAGTAGCCACACACGCAGATGACAAGCAACATGAATTCGACTGGGACAACACGACTATTATAGGACAAGCCAAACAGAGGACAGCCAGGGAATTCCTAGAGGCATGGCACTCATCCACAGATTCAATCAATAAGCACATCGATCTGGACCCAATATACCGGCCACTGCAACGGAGAGCCTGAACTGACAACCAGAAGCAACAGATTCAAACCGCTACAAATGCCGGAGGAAAAATCACAGAAGCGCTTCACAGGAGACTCCCAAGCACTGAGGATGTCACCTGGACAGGGGACGAAACGTCTGCAACACAAATTCCCAGTTCGGCGAACAGAACCACAACAACGAGCACCCGAGCTACAAATCTTCTTACAAACTTTGTTATAGAAGATAAATAATTACCTTTCTTTCTTGTAGAGACATCTTGCTAATGTATTTGTGCAACTTACCTTCATCCCCCCCTCAAAAATAACAAACTGAATGTGTGGATTCTTCTCCCAAATACTAGCAGAGGCATTAAAAAGGAAAATATCTTGCAATTGTAATTCCATTTTAAGAGGTTTTCTGAAACTTCTAACGACATTTTAACAAAAAGAAAAGGAAGACATTTTTCAAAAAGGATACAAATTTTGATACAGTGGAATTAATGATTTTAGTGCTCGACTTGCATTGATTGCTGTAGCTCGGACTAGATTTGGTAGAACTTTCCCATCCACAATAGCACCATCAAAGAGTGGGCCAAAAAATGGTATCTGTTCAAAAGAAGGTTATTTGGTTCAGTTTTAGCAAATGAGTTATCTCATATCACTGCAATTAAATTACACAAGATTTCTGCATTGTTTTAAAAAAAAGATTAACTTCACTTTAATAGAAAGAAATGTTAAAAAAGTGACTGAAAAATGATAATAGGATCTAATTTAAGTCAATTGCTTCTATTGGCCATTTGAGTGGAATGTACTTCACCCTTCTCCATCTCTATACTTCACCAGTTCTTGTGGATTTCTGCACTCATTTAACTCTACCGGTTTGATCATCCCTAATGTTACTTGGTCTACCATTATTGGCAGTGCTTTCAGCTCTCTTGGTTTCAAGCTCGAATTCCACTGCTTTTAATATGCTCCTTAAAACCTTTCCAACAATACTGCCAGAACCAGCAACTGAGACGACTGAGAGCAATAAATCACAAGTTACTTTCAAAGGATAAAGTATACCAGAGTGTCAATGTCAGGCAACAATATGTAATAATGTAATATCATCGGGAAATAGAAAATTGTTAGCACCTAGGTACTGGGAGAAAAAGCTGTGAAAGTCTCAGCACTGGCACAAACAGATGTTAGTGCAGAGGACTTTGCAGCGTTGCCAGCTGAGTGCCTAGGTCAATGCTAAGTTATCCAAATGTTTCATTCTTTTTCTTAGGTTTTGTAGCAGGTTGACATAACTGAGAGGTTTGCTAGGCGACTTTTGCAGACATTGTGGAAGGTCAGATCAGGCAAGGCCGACAGATTTCCTTCCCTAATGTGCATTGTTGAACCAGATGAAGTTTGATGATAAATCAACAAGAGTTTCACTGTCATCATTAGGCTAACTTTTAGTTACCATTTCAACATTTGCTTTCTAATAATGTGCCAAGAGCATTAGCCTGATCCCCTGGATTGCTGGTCCAGTGGCATTATCACTGCCTCCCTACTGTTTTCAGATAGAACAATTTGTCTTTCAACTCCATTCACTTCCTCCAAAAGAAAACTTGCTGCGAGTCCATTCAGGTTCTAATATGGCTGCCTTTTGCAGGATATGTAGAATTTCCTTGAATATTCTTAATACATACATCTCCCTCATCTCTCTAGTACAGGGATGACTACATTGTTGCTGCTTCCTTCTTGTATCCTGGACTAGAAAAAAATCCAACCAATATAGATCAGGAAGCTGGGAAATCTGCAGTAACCAACATAGCTCCTGACTCTTCAAAGCCCATCATCTATAATGTAGAAGTGAGGAATGTGATGAGATACTGTTTAGTCTGAAAGAGGACAGCTCTAACAACACACAAGAAATTTGCACCATTCAGGACAAAATAACCAGCTTGACTGGGAACCAATCTACCACCAGCTGTATGTACAAAACACGATGCATTGCAGCAGCTCAAAAAAGGCTACTTTGACAATGTTTTCCATACATACATTATGTGCCACCTAGAAGGCCAAGAGAAGCATAGGAAGATGACCACCTGCAAGTTCCACTCCAAGCCACACACCATCCTGCTTGGAACTTTAGCACTGTTTCTTCACTGTCACTGGGCCAAAATCCTCAAACTCTTTACTAGCAGAACTGTAGAGATGTATCTACATCAGCGACTTCAGCAGTTTAGAGGGCAGCTCACCACTACCTTCAGGGAGAAACAAAATAAGCAAGCCATGCTCACATACCATGAAAGAATTTCTAAAAATTCACTGACTTTCTTTGCAATTGATATATCTCAGACTTTTCCATCCCTTAGAACATAGAACAGTACAGCACAGTAGAGGCCCTTCAGCCCTTGTGCCGACCTTTTAACCTACTTCTCAGTCTTCATTTTTGAGTTTACAATTAAATTTCACTACAAGCCCATGGACTCCTACATTTACCTTGACTACACTTCCTGACATCCTAGCTTCCAAGGTGTCTTCCTTTCTCTTCAACTTTAATAGAAATTCACCAAGGTTCCTTAGACAGCACCTTCCAAGGCCTTTACCATTACTGTCGAGAAGAACAAGGGCTCCAGATACGTGGGAACACTATCACGACTACCTGCAAACTCCCTCCAAGCCACTCACCATCCTGACCTGAAAATATATCATGTTCCTTCAGTGTTGCGGGGTCAAATCCTGGAATTCCCTCCCTAATGGCACTGTAGATCTCCCTGTACCAAATACAGAATGTCAAGGAGGCCAACAACCACTTTCTCGATAACAAATTCTGACCCAGCTATGGATATTCATGCTTCATGAAAGAATAAAAAGCCAATGGATTCCTTCCCAGTGTGCCTGATCTTGTTCAAGTACTACTGCTCCCTTCCTTTCCCTCCCTTCCCAGTAAGACTCCCCTTGATATCAACTTTCACCTCAGCTGCTTTCATATTCGATGGATCACCCCTTGTAATTTCTGCCACCTCCAGTGCGATGTGACCAAACAATCCTTTCAGCATTCTAAAGGGACTATTCCTTTTGTAATTCCCTGATCACTCTCAGTCAACCTCCAACTATTAAATGGATTTTAAGCCTGATGGAAAAGTACAAAACCAGGTGCCAATTTCTTGAAATGGGTTTATTTATAGCATTACATTAGCCTTCTATCGATCACCCATTATCCCAACTGGCTCTCTTCATAAATGTTCAAGGTGCTTAATTAAACAACATCCTTCACTTTTTTAAAATATATATAATATATATATATCTAGCAATATCATGTACACGCCTTCACAGACTCATCTTATTGCTTTCAAAAAGCATTGTAAGATACTCAAACAATTACAAAACAAATTGAAGAGAACTGTCTTTTCATATTTCATATAACCCATCACAATACAAAATGTCTCTCTTCCATACCTTCAATAATTTATTCAAGGCAGGCTTCCTGTCTGTAATTAATTCTGACAATTTAGTAACTGGCGTCAAGATTCATTTTATCTTGCTGATCCTTTTGCCTCTTAATATTTATTTTATGTAAGCAAGGTCTTTGTAGAATATGCATTATCCTACAGTGAACTACTACAAATTCTTATGAGCATGCCTTATATGCAAATTATTTCAAAGTATTTAACCTAACCTTTATCAGGCCTAAGGATACTTTCCACTTTCTCTTTCTCGTTCTGAAGAAGGATCACCAGACTAGAAATGTTAACTCTGTTTTCTCTTCAAAGATGTTTCCAGACTTGCTGAGATTTTCTAACAATTTTTGTTTTTGTTTCAGATCTTCAGCACCCACAGTTCTTTGTTTTATAAAAAGATTGATTTCATGTCTTTTGGGTCACCCAGGGTTTGAAACTAGAATATACGTTTCTGCAAATTTAAATGCTTTAATATTCTATTTGCCCTCAGCACTTCAATTGCAGTGTGTTTCATCATCTAAGTTTCAATACGCCTGACCTGGTTTGAGTAAACAGCCAGTTTAACTATCCAATCATGCATATTAATGATTTGTTTCTTCTTCAGTTGGAAGATCATCTTTCTGTAATTATCTTGCTCAATTTACCTAGTTCTAGATATAACTGTTCATTCAAGCCTATTCTGATTCATATCTAAGCCAGTATATTTAAAAGTACCCGAAGACTGACTTATAATCTTAAATGCCCCTTTGATTTTGACTGTTACAAATTGTCCAAGTTGTGCAGTATGTCCCCATAAAACATCAATATATGTCATAAAAATGCCCAGGACTTTCTCTTTGTTCCACTATAAGATCACTGCTGTGTTTCAATTTGAGAACCCAACTCCAGTTAAAAGCAGAAGCTTGCCCATTTATGACACAGTAGCTTAATCCAAATATTTGACAGAAACCACAGAACAAAGAATTCCCAAATTTAATTTCTGTAATTGCATATAAAAGTCTATTAAAGTCCATGATATATTCCTCTATAGAATTACTATTGAGTGACCTTTTGAAATCTATCAAAGTCTTATCGAACCATGACTCATATTAAGTCCCTTTTTGTAAATTTTATGTACATGACTTCACATAAGCTGCAAGTATGCCTTGTTTCCTCTTCAGCAGGAACATAACCCAAGTCTACAAGTGGGGTGTGGGGAGGGGCGAGGTCTCAGTTACAAGGACAAATTAAAGGAGGGGGCGGAGGCCTCAGTAGAAGTTGTTAAAGGTTCCAAAACAAGTAATAGGACAGAAAGTATGGAAAGGGTCAGGGATTTAACTTCAGACTCAGCTATTAAGGGGACAACTATGAGAGGGAAGATAATCAATGCAGGACTGAGGGTGTTGTACATAAATGCACACAGTATATGAAATGAGGTTAAATATGCTTGTAGCACAAATTGAAACTGGCAGATACAATGTTGTGGCTATCACGGAGGGAATCAGGGCTGGGAATTAAATATTCAATTCTACGATACACATTCTATCGTAAGGACACGCAGATGGGCAGAGGGGACAGGGTTGCCTTGCTACTAAGAAACAAAATTAAATTGATACCAAGAATATCTATATTCCGATATATAGTCGGAAGGCGTAGAATCTGTGTGGGTAGAGTTGAGGAACAGAAAAGGGAAATAAAATCAGAGAGTTGAGTACAAGCCTCTTTGTAGTATTCAGGATGTGGGACAGAAATAAATTAGGAGATAGTAAAGGCATGTAATAAAAGCAATATTACAATAATCATTGTGAAGATTAATATGCAGGTGGATTAAAAAAATCAGGCTGGTAGCTGATTGTGGAATGTGCGCAAGATGGTTTTTTTTGGAGCAGCTTCTGGTAGAGCCCATGTGGGAACTGTACTGGATTTGAAAATGTGTAATGAAGCTGACTTGATTAAGGAGCTTAAGATGAAGAAACCCCTAGGGGGCAGTGACCACATTATGACAAAATTCACCCTGCAGTTTGAGGGGGAGAAGCTGGAATTGGATGTAATTCCTCTCCATCCAAGTCTTTAACACTATGGCAGTCTCAGTCAATGCTTGGAAAGTTAAAATCCCCTACCATAACCACCTCTATTATTCTTACAAATAACTGAGATCTCTTTACAAATTGGTTTCTCAATTTCCTGCTGACTACTGGAAAGTCTATAGTACAATCCCAATAAGGTGATCATCCCTTTCTTCATACTCAGTTCCACGCAAATAACTTCCCTGGACGTATTCCCAGGATTATTCGACCTAAGCACAACCATAATGTTAACCTAAATCAAAAACACCACTCCCCTCCTCTCTTGCCCCCTTTCTATCCTTCTTATTGCATTTGGAACATTAAAGCTGTGCAGATTCAGACAGCAGTGTAGGTTTCTTTCTCCATTTGAATCACTTCTCATGTCATCTCTGCCAATGCCTTTGTCTAGGTAAAAACAAGGACTGCAGATGCTGGAAACCAGATTCTAGATTAGAGTGGTGCTGAAAAAGCACAGCAGTTCAGGCAACATCCGAGGAGCAGGAAGATCGATGTTTCGGGCAAAAGCCCTTCATCAGGAATAGAGGCAGAGTGCCTGATGGGTGGAGAGATAAATGAGAGGAGGGTGGGGGTGGAGAGAAAGTAGCATGTAGTACAGTAGGTGAGTGGGGGTGGGATGGAGATGATAGGTCAGGGAGGAGGGTGGGGGAAGGTAGCTGTGGGAGTCGGTGGGTTTGTAAAAAATGTCGGTGTCAAGT
>NC_057719.1:56791735-56832096 GCF_004010195.1 Chiloscyllium plagiosum
TTTTGCAGGAGGTAGGGTGGGAAGAGGTGTAATCCAGGTAACTGTGGGAGTTGGTGGGTTTGTAAAAAAATGTCGGTGTCAAGTCGGTCGTCATTAATGGAGATGGAGAGGTCCAGTAAGGGGAGGGAGGTGTCAGAGATGGTCCAGGTAAATTTAAAGTCAGGGTGGAATGTGTTGGTGAATGCCTTTGTCTGTCTTCCTCTTTTTAAAGTGCTGTAGTTTTGATTTTTCTTTTCCCAGAAGTTCCAAAACAATGCAACAGCTTATAAAACTGTTCTTAGTATTTGAGGGAATCAGTTCCAACACTGAAAATACCTCAAAAAAGAACCAGCTCTTACAGCCACAAGTTTTTTTCCTGCTCTTCATCTTCAATTACCCAGAATCCTTTCTTTATGTTCCAAACATTTCTTCTAAGTGAAACAGTGATTTACTTGCAATTCTTTCAACTTTAGTTTTATTTATTGTTTACGATGTGGTCTCCTCTACAATGGGAGGATGAAACAAATGGTGTGATTACTTTGTAGAACACCTCCATTCAATCCACAAGCCTGGCCACCAGATTCCTGTTGCTTGTCATTTCAATTCTTCACCTTGTTCCCATTTTCACCCTTGCATTCATGACTCGCTACAGTTGTCGAATGAAGTTCAACAAATGTTTAAGAACAGTTGCTCCCCTTTGAATATTCAACAACTTGTCGATTTAATAGCAAGTTCAAAAATTTAAGATCATTATTACTGCAAACATTTTATTTTAAATTTTTCTTCACTTTTTAAAACTCCTTTCTGTAGTCCCTCCTTGGGTATTTGGACAGTCACTATTCAGCCATTCACACTTAAACTGAACACATTTTTGTATCTTTACTGTATTACTATCACTCCCTTTGGCTGTGTACCATGAAATCTTTTGTCATTTAATCTTGATCTTCCCTATATTCCTTCATGAACTTCCCTTTTTGGTTCTTCCTGCCCTATTTCCATTTTAATACATATTATTTATACTGTTCCTTAGATCTAATGAAGGGTCATTGACCTGAACGTTAACCCTGTTTCTCTCCACAAATATTACCTGACTTTGAGTATTTCCAGTATTTTCTGTTTTGATTTCCAGCACATGCGGATTTTGATTTTGTGTTGTTGCTGCAAATATATAACTTGTATTCCAGTTTTATAAACAACTTCACTAAAATAATGTGCAAAATATTCTGGTATCTAATTCAGTTTAATAATTTAGTGCATTTTAGGATTACCTTACCTCAGGCTTTTTCATTATGTGGATACTGAACATAAAATTTTTCATTGGATAAATAACAATGAGGACATCACCAAATTCAGTGGGAATAATTCCTCTTCTGTAGTCTCTTGTATGCTCTGACCAGACAATATGCACTTCATCATTCCCAAGATGTCTCAACTGCCCACAATGAGAGAGAAAAGGGTAGAGTGAAACAGCAAAAATTTTAATATTTCAAAATTAGAGCAATTACACAAACAAAGATAAAACAACATACTCTAGCGTTAGCTCAAAGTTTACGCTTGGACATTGCATATTTTTTCTGCTTTACAGCAATGGATTCAGAGAATATACACAAGCAATGATATGGAAGTATATGGAGCATGATTATTTGGATGTGATTCAGAATGATTTTAGGAGGTCTAAAGATATGGCAATTTGAAACAGAAGCAAAGAAAGGGTACTACGCATGACAGAAATGCAGGCCTCTCTGTAATTTCTGTGAGGGGTCTCCAGCACTGAGCAATTTGAATCTGAGCCGTGCAACTGATCAACGACCATAATATTGTATTAACTGAGGTTGATCACACCTGGCCACCACGCAAAGTTCAAAAGCTGGAGTGATTTATAAATTTATGTTCAAGCAATGAATGCAAGTTCATGAAGATCAATGTCTGAGAAAGGAGAATTATACTCGTAAAATGATCTACCTATGTCCAATTGGAAAGCCCTGGACAGTGATGAGAAACTGGATGTCAACTTGTTCCCTAAGTTCAAAACATTAACACAGTTTCTTTCTTCAGAGAAGCAGTTGTTGAGTAATTCTAGAATTCAGTAAAAGCAAAATACTAAAGATTATGGAGATTGGAAATAAAATCAGTGTTAGAGAAACTCAGCAGCTCTGGCAGCATCTGTGGAATGCAAGAAATAGTGTTAATGTTTTGAATCCAATATGACTCCTCCACAGAACCAGGATTTTCTGTTTCTATTTTAAATGTTTACTATCTGTAGTAATCTACTCTCCTATTATATGTTCCCCATTGAGCATTTGTAAGTGATTTGTTTCAACATAAAATGAGAAAGCAGTTATTACTCAGGCAGAGCATTTTTTTTTTAAAAAGCCTGAGTCTTTTGAATATTGCAAAGGGTTGGGTTTAATGAAATGGAGCTGGTTGCATATTATGAGCAATCAAGTTACGTGCAATTTTTGGATAAAGCTATGGTCAAGTATATCATACTAAAACTGAGCTTTCAACAGGCTTCATAAATATAGGGCAAGAGTATAAAACCAAAAAGATTTGCTAAATGTGTAAAATACTGCAAACCCTCTGAGCATCTGAGGATGCAGTTAAATGTGAGATGGAGTTGGTGGTACAGGAGGTCCAGAAACAGAAGAAGCCACAGTGCACACATTCCTTCCTTCACCCTCATTATCCTCAAATTCCATGTTGTTCTGGGGAATCTATTTATAGTTCTATATGCTATTTCTGAATAGATGGTGAGGCTGATAGTACTTGAAAAAGATAACAGATCGAGAAGAACAACTTTTTTACTCTTGAATTGCCTCAGTTTTGTCATTGAATCTAGGCTACTATCAATGTCTCTTTTAAGGTAGTAGTAGAAGGCTCTCTATGCAATTATGAAGCTATAGAAAGCAGCAGAACCTGTCTCTGGAAATCTGCCACGTTTCAGACAGAAATGTGATCCAGGACTTAGGGAAGTGGAGATGCAGGTGCAGTCTGGGGCTGATGAAGAAGAGTTTCTCCACCCAAGCAGTGTCTCAAGAATACAGAGGGCTAAATGTTGAGGTAGTGGTGACTGAGGTGATACTGCCAGTGAGAGAAAGTCCTCTTTATCAACTTCAGCTTCCTTTTCTGCCTTGCCCCCAGCTCCCTGGGCTCTCAGATATAACCTCTGTCTCACCCTCACTCCCACCTTTCTCCTCATCCACAGCCAGTGGAAAGGGGTGGGGTGGGGTCAATGTCAGCAGCACATGGGCTGTTGCAACAGCCCTGGCGGGGTGTGCCTGCATGTATGCGACTGCTGTCACAATGCATAGAACATGGTGCTATAAACTGTACATGTGCAGACACATCC
Source organism: Chiloscyllium plagiosum (assembly GCF_004010195.1). Lineage (NCBI taxonomy): Eukaryota > Metazoa > Chordata > Chondrichthyes > Orectolobiformes > Hemiscylliidae > Chiloscyllium > Chiloscyllium plagiosum. The sequence goes on from NC_057719.1 coordinate 56,795,064, forward strand.
TGGCATGTAGATGTCAATTGAGCATGTGCAGATGCTTTTATAGAGGTCAGCAGACATCACAGCCCACTTCTGTGCACGTAGCAGACATCTTTGGATAGCCATTCTGTTTGACTGATTTTTTTTTATAACTATCTTCATAATAATCTAGGAATTGCTCAATCATTAAATGGATTATCTAATCTGCGAATTGCTTCTTTGTCCTGACAGCGAAGCTGCAATTTTTCTGCTCTTGGCAGCACTTCAGCAAATATTAGGTTTACAAGCATGACTTTCCTGCACAAGCCAAATGAAGTATTGCACAATACATCGAGTTGTTCTGCTATTGGCAAAGTAAATACTTTCCCAATTTAGAACACATAATCCAATTAAATTTATTACTGGAATTGGTTATGCTGCAATATTATATTTCAACCACTATTTATTGATAAATAAAATGAATACAATATTATATCCAATAATGCATCTTTGGGGTAAGAGATAACAGCCAAATGATGCCCTAATATTCATTCATAACAAAATACAAACTTTAAGGTGTGAAGTTTCAATTGATTAAAATATAACTGATAAAATTCTGTAGAAAAATATGATTGTAGATTGTCGTTTGTACAATGGGTGCATAAAATGTTTTCTCAGCACATCTAAAACATGAATGTACTTTCCAATTATATTAAATTACTGCAAATTCACATGGGGCAACACATAAGACTAGACAATCCATTCAATTATTGATTAGTTCCTGTATAATTATAAAGACAACTCCAAGAAAGATGAAGCAAACCCATTTTTGCAAATATTGCCAGAAGAGCAAAATGAAGAATTAAATTGATAACAGTTGGATATTTGAATGCTTTGGATCAGACAACACTGTTGATGAACGCAGTTCAACGTATTTATCCAAAGTGAACAAAGTGGCCACACAAAATGGGTTTTGTTTAATAAAAAATTTTTAATTGTAACTCATCAGTGCAGTATAATAGTATTGATAAATTAAGTGAGGAAAATTATTGGCCCATGCACTACATTCATTTAATTTTTTTGAAAGTATGATGCATTTGATCAAGAAACAATAATGATAAAGAAAGTTGATGCAATTAAGGAAGCAAATGGTTGAACTTCCATTGGAGCACAAAACCTGATGTTTTATGGAAAATCATCATGCAATATTTTATAGGGGCCAGTCTTCACATTGGTTTCACTTTTCAGTATTTGTGTTGAGGCAATAGTAAAAATTGTTGGTCATATTTCTGGATTTCAATAATTTTGTTTCATTGTGGTTTGGATACACTATAATAACTTGCAAAAACGTTCTAACTTTAATTCAGACAAAATGCCCAAAGCATGACACAGATGAAGAAAATCATGGCTGCTGGAGAGGTGACCAAAAACTTGATGAGAAAATTTGATTTAAAGGAAGCTTTTTAAGCTGGAGAGAGAAGTAAGCAAAAGTGCAGTCTTTTTTAAAAAGTGAATTCCAACAGCTGACATGAGACAAATAGCAACTAAATACTGACCGATATAAACTGATCAGAGAACCAGCATGTATTTGCAAAGACCAAGTTATATAAAGTGTGTGTTAATAAATGTTATTTCTTTCGACTCCAGAGCAATTTGGTAAGGTTTCCCACAGAAAAAAACCGAGATTAAAGCACATGGTATTAGAGGCAACCTTTTGACATGGGTCAGTATTTGTTTCTGAAATAAGACACGGCCAGGAGGGATTGGGTGTATGCACTTGGAACAGAAAAATGCAAAAATGTTTTCTCACAGGAAACTGAACTGGTGCCTCAGCTTGACATTACATTGCCTTCAGAATAGTGATTTGTAAAGTTGCTGAGTACAATATCAGTTAGCACATTCTGATGGGAGCACAAAGTTTTAAGGACACATTAACATACCTACGACTGAAAAGGAAGATGTCACTAACACTTCTGGTATTTCATTTATCAGGTATGCCAAATTTCATAATATTTCATAAAAAATTAATGTTTAAATGCATGGGTCCCTACACTTAATGTAGGCTGGCTTGTGCTCTTTTTGCGTTACTCAGGAGTTTGAAGAGCCTGATCTGCCCTGTTGTTTGCTCCATAGCCACGCCTTAGTGAATAAGAACCAACTTGCCAACCAATTTACATCCTTTACCCTTTTCATACAGAGTACTAAGATTCTTTAAAATTTGGTATTCTTTGGATTAGTCTGCTTAGTAGAAACGAAAGGCCTTTGCAACATATTCATCTTTTCAGCAGAGATCTGTATAGGTACAGAAGTAACAGGGTTGTTGTCGTGGGTGACTTTAACTTCCCTAATATTGATTGGAATCTCCTGAGTTCAAATAGTTTGGATGGAGCAGTTTTTAATCGGGTGTGTCCAGGAAGGATTCCTGATTCAATATGTATATAGGCTGACTAGAGGGGAGGCCATATTGGATTTGGTGCTTGGCAACGAATCAGGCCAGATGTCAGACCTCTCAGTGGGAGAGCATTTCAGTGATAGTAATCACAACTCCCTGACCTTTACTATATACAAAGATGGACAGGAGCAGGCGGTATGGGAAAATATTTAATTGAGGGAGAGGGAATTATAATGCTATGAGGCAGAATTGGGACACCTAAATTGGGAACAGATATTCTCAGGAAAATGCACAACAGAAATGTGGAGGATGCTTGGGGAGAACTTGCTGATAGTGCTAGATAGGTTTGTTCCACTGAGGCAAGGAAGGGATGTAGAACATCTAGTCAAGAGGAGGAAGGAAGTTTACATAAGGTTGAGAAGGCAAGAATCAGACAGGGCTCTGGAGGGTTACAAGATAGCCAGGATGGAACTGAAGAATGAACTTAGGAGAGCTAGAAGGGGGCATGAAAAAGCTTTAGCAGGTAGGATTAGGCAAAACCCTAAGGCATTCTATACTTGTGAGGAATAAGAGGATAGCCAGAGTGAGGGTAGCGCTGATCATGGATAGTGGAGGGAACTTATGCCTGGAGTCGGAGGTGGTAGGGGAGGTCCTTAATGAATACTTTGCCTCAGTACTCACTACTGAGAGGGACCTTGTTGTTTGTGAGGACAGCATGAAACAGGCTTAAAAGTTTGAACAGATGGATGTTAAGGAGGAGGATGTGCTGGAAATTTCAAAAAACATAAGGATGGATAAGTCCCCTGGGCCAAATGGGATATACCCAAGGTTGCTGCGTGAAATAAGGGAAGAGACTGCTGCGCCTTTGGCGATGACCTTTACATCCTCACTGTCCACTGGAGTAGTGCCAGATGATTGGAGGTTGGCAAATGTATTCCCTTGTTCAAGAAAGGGAATAGGGTTAATCCTGGGAATTACAGACCACTCAGTCCTACGTCTATGGTGGGCAAATTATCAATGAGCATTCTGACAGACAGGATTTATGATTACTTGGAAAACCATAGTTTGATTAGAGATAGTCAGCATAGCTATGTGAGGGGCAGGTCATGTCTCACAAGCCTTATTGAATCATTCGAAGATGTGACAAAACACATTGATGAAGGTACAGCATGTGGTGTTCATGGATTTTAGCAAGGTGTTTGGTAAACACCTTGGTAGGATCATTCAGAAAGTAAGGAAGCATGGGATACAGGTAAAGTTGGTTGTTTGGATACAGAATTGGCTGGTCCATAGATGACAGAGGGTGGTAACAGATGGAAAGTATTGAGCCTGGAGCTCTGTGACCAGTGGAGTTCCGCAGTGATCTGTTCTGGGATCTCTGCTCTTTGTGATTTTTATAAATGACTTGGATGAAGAGGTGGTTAGTATGATAGGGAAGTTCAAGTCACCTATGACAACAACCCTGTTACTTCTGTCCTTTACAGACCTCTATACTGCTGAAAAGCTGGACGTTGCTACAGCCGATGACATGAAGGTTGATGGAGTGTTGGATAGTGTGGAGGTCTGTTGTAGGTTGCAACGGGACATTGGCAGGATGAAGTAGTGGCAGATGGAGTTCAACCTGGAAAAGTGTGAAGTGATTCATTTTAGAAGGTTGAATTTGAATGCAGAATACAGGGTTAAAGGGAGAATTCTTGGTAGTGTGGAGGAATGGGCTGAAAAATGTGTTGCTGGAAAAGCGCAGCAGGTCAGGCAGCATCCAAGGAGCAGGAGAATCGACGTTTTCGGCATAAGCCCTTCTTCAGGAATCCTGAAGAAAGGCTTATGCCCGAAACGTCGATTCTCCTGCTCCTTGGATGCTGCCTGACCTGCTGCGCTTTTCCAGCAACACATTTTTCAGCTCTGATCTCCAGCATCTGCAGTTCTCACTTTCTCCTAGTATGGAGGAATAGAGGGATTTTGGAGTCCATGTCCATAGGTCCCTCAAAGTTGCCACCCAAGTTAATAGGGTTATTAAGAAGGCATACAGTATGTTAGCTTTCATTCGCAGGGAGACTGAGTTTAAGAGCCACAAGGTAATGCCGCAACTCTATAGAGCTCTGGTTAGACCACAGTTGGAATATTGTGTACAGTTCTGGTTGTCTCATTACAGAAAGGATGTGGAAGCTTCAGGGAGGGTGCAGAGGAGACTTACCAGAATGCTGCTTGGACTGGAGAGTATGTTTTATGAAGAAAGATTAAGGGAGCTAAGGCTTTTTTCATCGGAGCGAAGAAGGGTGAGAGGCAAATTGATAGAGGTGTACAAGATTGGGAGAGGCATAGATAGAGTAGGTAGCCAAAGACGTTTTCCCAGGGCGGAAATGGTCATCACAAGGGAGCATAATTTTAAGGTGATTGGAGGAAGGTTTAGAGAAGATGTCACAGGTAGGTTCTTTACACAGAAAGTGGTGGGTGCATGGAATGCACTGCCAGTGATAGTAGTAGAGACAGATACATTAGGGACATTCAAGCAACTCTTGGATAGGTACATGGATGATAGTAAAATGAAGGGTACATAGGTTAGTTTGATCTTAGAGTAAGATAAAAGTTTGGCACAACATCAAGGGCCGAAGGGCCTGTCCTGTGATGTACTGTTCGGTGTTCTATGTACTCCCGTATTAAGTAAATGGTTAAATTGCGCGAGGCAGGGTTCAACATGGGCAAGTGCAAGATGACCTATTCTGAATCTAAGAATGATATTTACTGAATGGTTTTGAGCTGTGGAGGGGCAAGGAAATTTAGCAACCCATTTACAGAAAGCACTAAAAAATGGCCAGTTAAGTAAGTAATTAAAAGTGAAAGAAATCTTAGGTTCATCTGTGAAGAACTGGAATGTGAAGGGATGGAAAACACAGAATCCTACAAGTAATCTTTGAAAGTACAGTTATCCACTTAAGACCTCAACCTGAAACAATTTGAATTTTTCTATAGTCTTTCCTCTTGATCACTACAACAATTTCAGTAAGTTACAACACACAAATCAACTGATAGGAACTACTGCTCTAACTCAAAATGACTAACTGTTAAGCACGATGGCAACAAGAAATTATTTATTGACTATTCAATTGATTCTGAAAATTTCAAAGCCAGATTGATGTTTTATTGTCAGTACCACTTCACTTTTTTCTCCCTTTGTTCGTTTATGGGATATGGGTGTCAGTGCCAAGACTAGCATTTGCTACTTTGTTCCTGATTGCCCTTGAACTGCTAAGCCCTTGAAGGCTTCACCACACTGCTGTTGGTCTGGAGTCTCATATAGACTAGACCAGGTAACAATGGCAGATTTCTTTTCCTAAAGGAAGGAAATAGTCTCTGAATAGAATACATCAAGTTTTCAGCGATGGATGACATTGAACTGAATTGAATGATTTATTGTCACTTGCATTTTACTGTGAATAAAATGGTAAAATACAGTGAAAAGCTTCAACTGTCGCCGTAATCTGGTGCCATGGTCACCATTAGAGAGACTAGCATTTTATCGTAGATTTATTAACTGAATTGGAGTTGCACCAATGTCTCCTGACCATTTACCTGGGCCTCTGGATTACCAATCCAGTATTATTATTACTCTGCCACTATCTCCCTCCTGACAATGGACCGGACATGGATTTATGATTTGAGCACAGTCTAGAATAATGGTAATGAAATTTTCCTTTCCTCACTGGAATAAAGCAGTGTTTTTTTCAAATAACTTTTAAAATAAGAGAACAAGTATTAAAATGTGTGTTAAATTATGGGTATGGATTCCTACTTTTCATGGCAGTATGCTAGTTGTCACATTGATAAATGATAATTCCCTCTGCCATTCTACACTTACACAATTATTTTGTTCAGAATCCAAATAAAACTTAATTGTTGCTACCTCCAAAACACCATTCTCAGCCAAGGTCATGTTCACTATAAAGGAAAACGCAAGTAGCAGTGTTTGTTCATGAAAACTTTCTTTTGAACACTTTCCTCCTTAAACTGGGTCATTCAATTCTTTTCTTCTCCCCGAAGAAAGAAAGGGCTTTTGTTTTTTTTCTGAATGGGAACTGATGAGTCCTTACATGTTGACAGAGAGAGGAAAGACAACCAAGATAAATGAACGAACTAATGCTTATGTTAACTTTAATCAAGGCACGCAATATTGTGGATCAACGGCTGGAAAATGGCATTAGAATAGTTAGGCGGTTGCTTTGACCATCACAGACTCATTGGGCCAAAAGATCTATTTTTGTGTTGTAGACCTCTTTGAATGTATGACTTTGCCTACACAACTTAACACTACATACTAATATTATCTAATACTTACTTAGGTGGCTAAAAGTTGAGAAGTCAACACTGGCAACAAACAAAATAATAAACTTTGAAATAAATCCACCAGAATTTTTAACAGATGATTTCATTATGGTAACAATAAGGCATAATGAAAAACCCACTGATACATTGTGCAATTTCAAAATCAGATACACCCAGTTTCAAATCAATGCCAACATGAAATAAAATTATATCTGACTTGATACTGTATTTTAATGTACCAAGTTGTCAATTTAGAAGGTGTTAAGAATATGTGTAGCTATATATTTATTACAAACCATACCTTTTTTGTTAAAGAATCATCTGAATCAGAAGGTATTCTTGTAGATACATGAAATATTACTTCTACGGTGGACGTAGCAAAGTATGGAGTGGAGAGACCAGTGCTTTTATTTCTTTGTAGTCCACCCATGAAGCCACAATGATTAGTAAGGTTAACCTGAAACATAAATAAATGAGACTACAATTAAGAAAATCCAATTTACCAATATCATGAACATGAATTAATTATCTACTTGTTGCGGCCAGAAAATGCTATACGCCGTTAGAGTACATGACAACTGTTAGCATACAGTTATATATAGTCTTAAAATTTTGAGACAGTAAATCTCTACATGATAGTCACTTAATAATATGCTGGCCAGCTTGTGATTTATCACATGTTATGTGATGTAACACTACTGTGTTGGAGGCAATTGCACTCAATCTGCCCAGGTTGCAAAATCCAAAATAGAAGATTGACTGTTATACATGATTTTGCAGTTGTGTAGAACAATCCTGAATTTACTAATATTTATACGAACAACCAATTTTAGGTCATCTGTCAAACTCACAATGGAGCTTACTTATATTTGCTAGAAGCAACACACATTCAAAGGCAGGAATTCTCTGTAAAGAGAAGGCAGAGTCTTTTTTGAATTGCCGGGAGCTGTTGTTTCACATCTGCAACATCTCAGCCAGAGTCAACTTGTTAATCATTCAGCAACCTTTTCTTTTGTAGTATATATTGTTGCAATCATCTGAAATCTGGAATTGTCACATTTGCCTTGATGACTGATAGCTAAAAAGTCTTTCTTCTCTGCAATACTCATTTGGAGCACTTGAAGAAAGGTTTCTGTAATGGGGGTGAAAGGACGTCTTCTATTGTTTAAGCTATGTTACAAGTTGTTCAAGTGACACAAAAGACTGCCTTGTTATGCTGAAATAGAAACCAGTTAAGATTAATGGTTACATCTTTTCACATGTCACCAGCATAGCTCAATCTCCAAAAATGTATTGTTAACAAGAGACATTGAACCATAATTTATAGTTATCCTTGAGAAATAGCTTAAAATGTAAGAATGAAAAATATATATACAGGATAAAGAGGGGAGGTAAAACGATGTTAGGGTGAAGTCACAATATTCATTAAGAAAATCATCACAGCCATGAACAGTGATGCCAATTTTCAAGTGAGGTGATATTGGCTGAATTGAAGCATTAAAACAAAAGGCTATCACATTCCATGAAATATATTATAGGCATCCAACAATCAGATGAGGTGGAGAGAAGCAAAAATGTAAACATGTTGCTGAGAATTGCAGAAATAACAGGATCACAGTAGGGAATTCAAATTAGCCTAGCATTAGCTGGGATAAAATCAGCATGAAAGTTGTAGATGACAGAATTATGAGTACGCATTCAGGAGAACCTCTTTTGTCACTGCACAGTAAGCCAAACAAGAGAGATTTGGTGACTTAGTTTAAAAATAAAGCAGGTGGAAGGTGTATGAGCAAGAAACTATTTTAGTGACAGCGATCATAATCCCATTAGACTTAGCACGATATGGGAAATGACAATGATGGGTCAAGATAAAAAAACACAGGGGTGGCCAATTTTAGTAGGGTGAGGTGTGAGTTTTGTTTTCACAAAGTAGTCTGGAAGCAACTACTCCAGGGTAGATCAATACAAGAGTAATGAGCGACATTAAAGGAAGAGATAAAAGAGACTTCAGAACAAATACGTCTCCAGAAGGAAAAAATGCTGCAATTCACAAATCTAGACATTGTGCATAAAACAGTGGGAAACTTATACAAGATACAAAGAGGACAGTATTGCAGAATGGAAAATGCAGCTGTGAAATTTAAAAAAACAAAAATTGTGAAAGCAAAAAGATGAGAAAATACAGGTTTGATGGTTATGGCAAAGTGGGGATATACTGGGCTATGAGGTTACAGATTGTAGTTGAATATAGCTACTGTTGCTATGGTCCTACTTCATGGATGCTCAGTCTTGAATAGATTGATCTGTTTGGACTCTGTCCTGGTGCCATACTCTTCGACAGAAGGTATTTTCATTTGAAGATGAGACTTCATTTCTACAATGACTATGGTTATCACTCCTGTCATAAATGGTCAGTGCTGTGAGAATGAGATTGGTGATGATGAGGTTAAGTAGATTATTCCCTCTTGCTGGTTCCCATGCCACCTTTAACTGGCCCAATTCAGGAACTATACACATTGGAGTCAGCCAGCTTGATGAATTGTGGAGGAATGAACTACCCCACCCAATGCACATTCTGTGCTTTTGTCATCCTCATTGTTTCTTGCAATTGGTTTCAACATGGAGGAGCCCAGATTCTTCAGGTGAATTTGGGAGGGTCAATGATAATAGCTAGTTTCCTTGTCCATGCCACGGGTCCTCATGGCTCTGAAGTCCACTGTTCAGACAGCAACATTACAGTTTACCATTGCGATACCACATCTGGTATCCGATACCACATTTGGTATCCGATACCACATTTGTCTCATTGAGACTGGACAGGACAGGAAATACCCAGGGATGGTGATGGCATTGTATGGCACATTGCCTGTAAGATATTATTCTATGAAAATGACTATATCAGGCTATTGGGTCTGTGACACAGTCTTCCCAATTTTGGCATAAACCCCAAGATATTGGTAAAGTGAAATTCTCAATGCTGACAAGCTGGAATTTGCCATTATTATCATACCGAAGTTGACATCAGATGATCAATCTGGTTTCATTACTTAGAAACAGCCTGGTGAGAAGAAATAGGAAGAACGTACTTCCATTCACAAAATGGGTCAATTTTTAAAATTCAGTTGTGTGACTTGGGCATCCTTGGCTGAGCTAACATTTACTGCCTGTCCTTAGTTACACTTGAGGTATTGGTGGTGAGCTGCCTTCTTAGACCACTGCAGTCCATGTTCTATAGGCAGACACATGATACCATTAGGGAGGAATTCTTGGATTTTGACCCAGTCACAGTGAAGTAACAGCGATATATTCCCAGGTCAGGAATGGTGAGTGCTTGGAGGGAACTTGCCGGTAGGTGTTCCCATCATCTGTTCCCTTGACCTTCTAGATGGAATCAGTTGTGGATTTTAACAACCCTGTCTAAGGATTGTTGGCAAATTTCTGCAATGCATTTTGTAGATAATACATACCTCTCTATTGAGCTTTGGTGATGGATGTGGATGTACTACTAATTAAGTGGGCTGCTTTATCTTGGATAATGTCAAGCTTAAGCGTTCTTGAAGCTGCACCCAACCAGGCAAGTAGGGAATATTCCATAACACTGCTGACTTATGCCTTGTAGATGGTAGACAGGCTTTGGGGAGTCAAGAACTGACTTACTTGCTGCAGGATCCCCAGCCTCCAACCTGCTTTTGCAGCCACTGTATTGATACAGTGAGTCAAGTTTCGTGTCTGGTCAATGGTAATACCCAGGATGTTGAAACAGGGAGATTCAGTGATAGTAACACCAATGAATGTCTATGGGCAGTGACCAGATTGTCTCTTCTTGGAGATGGTCATTGTTTTGCATTTCTGTAGCGCGAATGGTGACTTGCTATTTTTCAGGGGAGTTTTCTTTAAGGGAAGGCAATGGCCCAGACTATGAATTTAATACTCTGAGGACCCAGGTTCAAATTTCACCACACAGAGAAGTTTGAATTCAATAAAAATCTGAATTAAGAGCCTAATGATCATTAAACCATTGCTGATTGTAAGGAAAAATAACAGCTGGTTCACCAATGTCCTTTAGGGAAGGAAAATGCTGTCCTTACCTGCTCTGGTCTACATGTGACTCCAGACCAATAGCCACGTGGTTGACTCTTAACTGCACTCTGGGCAAAGAGGGATAGGCAATAAATCCTGTCATAGTCAGTGGCGCCCAACTTCCATGATTAACATTAAAAAAAGCTCAAGCCTGGATATTGTTCAAGTCTTGTTGGATTTGGATGTGGAGTCACAAATGCTGAACATTGTGCAATCATCAGTGAACATCCCACTTCTGACCTTATGAAGAAGAGAAGGTCATCGATGAAGCAGCTGAGGATGGATGAGCTTAGGAAACCGCCCTGAGGAACTTCTGCAGAAATGTCCTGAGGCGGAGATGCCTGACCTCAACAATCCCAACTATCCTCCCATGTGCAAGGTATGACTCCAACCAGTGGAGAGTTTGTTCCCTGATACGCATTAATTCCGGTTTTGTGAGGTCTCCTTGTTGCTACACTCAGTTGAATGTGGTCTTGATGTAAAGGGTTGCCACTTACATCTAAACCCTGGAATTCAGCTGTTTTTACCATGCTTGAACCAAGGTTATAATAAGGCTGAGTGGCCTTGGAGGAGCCTTATCTGGGCCTCATTGAGCAGGTTATTGTTGAGCAGGTGCTGCTTGATAACACTGTTGATGGCACACTCAATCACGTTTTACTAATGATTAAGAATAGACTGATGGGGCAGTAATTGGTCTTGTTGGATTTGTCCTGATTTTTGCATACAGGACATAGCTGGGCAATTTTCCACACTGGTGGGTAATATGCTAGTGTTGTAACTATATCGGAAGAGCTTGGCTAGGGTGCCCAAACTGGGTATTGTTGAACAGGTGCTGCTTAACAGTAAGGTTGACTCCACCTTCTATCTCTTTAAAGATGAACGAGAGTGAATTAATTGGATGGCAATCAGCCAGGTTGGATTTATCCTGCTGTGTGTGTACAGGACATATCTGGGCAATTTTCCATATTGCTCAGCTAGATGCCAAAGTTGTAGCTGTTCAGAAGGTGAACATCAGATGAGCATTAGTTCAATGGAAGGCAAGGCTGGGGACTAAGACAGATGAATTGAACACAAAAGATTTACAAGGGGATGTTGCCAGGGTTGGAGGGTTTGAGCTATAAGGAGAGGCTGAATAGGCTGGTGCTGTTTTCCCTGGAGCGTTGGAGACGGAGTGGTGACCTTGTAGAAGTTTAAAAAATCATTTGGGGCACGGATAAGGTAGATAGCAAGGTCTAGATTAGAGTGGTGCTGGAAAAGCACAGCAAGTCAGGCAGCATCCGAGGAGCAGGAGAATCGACGCTTCGGGCAAAAGCCCTTCATCAGGAATAGAAACAGGGTGTCTATTCCTGGAGCAGAGTGGAGATGCATAGAGATGCTACTTTCTCCCCACTCCCACCCCCCCTCTCATTTATCTCTCCACTTTTGCCCGACACATCGATTTTCCTGCTCCTTGGATGCTGCCTGACCTGCTGTGCTTTTCCAGCACCATTCTAATCTAGACTCTGGTCTCCAGCATCTGCAGTCCTTGTTTTTACCTAAATAGCCAAGTCTTTTCCTTGGGGTGGGGGAGTCCAAAACTAGTGGGTAGAGGTTTAAGGTGAGAGGGGAAAGATTCAAAAGGGACCGAATGGGCAGCTTTTTCATGCAGAGGATGATGCGTGTATGGAGTGAGCTGCCAGGGGAAGTGGTGGAGACTGGTACAATTACAACATTTAAAAGAATCTGGATGGTATAGGAAGGGTTGAGAGAGATATGGGCCAAATGCTGGCAAATGGGACTTGATTTTCACTCAGAAGATAGTGAAAGTCTGGGTCTTACTTCCTGAAAAAGTGGTGAATGCAGAAATTTTGAGTGGACTTAAAACATTTGGGTATGCATTTAAGTCCAACTACCTACAAAATTACAAACCAAAAGCTAGAATGAGGGGGGAGAGGGGGATGTATGATATTAGATTAGTTTTTTTGACAGACACAGCCACATAGGCCAAATGATTTCCTTGTGTGCTCAAAGCACATTTTGATGTTAGTAGCAGATAGATGGAGCAAAAATAGAGGAAGAAAATAAGATGAGGAAGAAGGTTGATCTTAAAACATCCTATAAAGTGCTTTATAGGTAATCAATTAATTTTAAACTACTGTTATGTAGGCACAGCTGGCAGCTAATATTTTCTCACCAGGCTACCACAAATAGGATTTGAAATTAATAGTAATTTAAATATTTTTGGCGGTCTTGATTGACATGAGTATTGACATGGACAACACTTCATGTCCACCCTAGAAGACAGATATAGCTGTTGTTTAACATCTCATTTGCAGGTGAACACTTCCAATAACGTAGCAGCCCCAATTTCAGCTTACAAATTCTCAGCTTTTAGATTTGGACAAGATTGGACAAAATATAAAACAAAAGCAAAGAATGACAAAAACATCACTAAGAAGGAAACATTATAGTACAAGAGAATGCCAGAAATATAAAAACTGGTCGTAAGAATTTCTACAGATACACTGAGACAGCACTGGCTCAATAGAAAGTGAGTCTGGGGGATTAACAATGGAAAATGAAGAGATGGTACATGAACTGAACACATATTTTGTATCTGTATTCACTATAGATACTACAAGTAACATCCTGGAAATAGATGTATATCAGGAAATGAAAGGGAAAGAGAAACTTAAGAACATTACTTCACCAGGGTAGTGGCACTGAGCAAATTGTTGGAATTGTGAACTTAAATCATAGGTTAAGCGAGTGGACAAGGATCTGACAAATGCAGAATAATGCAGGAAAATGTTAAACTGCCTACTTTAGTCGAAAGAATAAAGAGAAGTCTATTATCTAAGTGGTGAGTGATTACAGGGCTCTGAGGGATCTTAAGTGTCCTAAAACATGATTTACAAAAGGTTAGTATCTAGAATTAAGACTTTACTGATGACTATGAAACCATTGTTAATTGTCAGAAAACCCATCTGACTCATTAATGTCCTTCAGGGAAAGAAATATGCCGTTGTCACCTCGTCTGCCTGACACGTGATTCCAGCCCACAGCAATGTAGATGACTCTCAACTGCCCTCTGAAGTGGCCTAGCGAGCCACTCAGTTATATAGGGCAGTTCACTACCACCTTCTCAAGGGCAACTAGGGACAGGTAGTAAATGCTGGCTAGCCAGCAATGACCACACCCAACGTGTGATTATGAAAAAAATACAATTTATAATTTATTGAGTGGAATTAAATATAAAAGCAGGGAGGTTATACTTCTGTTATATGGGCATTATTGAGACCACATCTGGAACAGTGTGTACAGTATTGACTTCCATACTTAAGGAAGGATGTAAATACATTGGAAACAATTCAGAGAAGGTTTACTTGGCAAAAAACCTAGAATGGGTGACTTCTCATAGGAGGAAATGTTAGACAGACTGGAATGGTTTCTGCTGGAGTTTAGAAAAGTAAGAGGCTATTTGACTGAAACATAAAGATCTTGGATGATGGAAGGATGTTTCCTCTTGTGGGGGTATCTAGAACTAGAGTCATTATTTAAAAATTATGGATTGTCTACTTAAGATAGAGTAAGGAGAAACAAAAACAGAAATTGCAGGAGAAAGGATTCTGAAGTCGTCTCACTGGACCAAAAACATTTTCTCTGCTTTCTCTCTACAATGCTGCCAGACCTGCTGAGTTTCTCCAGCCATTTCTGTTTCAGACTTCTAGCATCAGCAAATCTTTGTTTTGTTTTAGAGATGAGGAGAATTTGTTTTCTGCCAGATGACTGTGGTCTTTGGAACTCTCTTCCTTGAAAAGGGATGTAAGTACAGTATTCAAACATCTGTAAGGTCGATAGAATCTTGATAAGCAAGGGGGTAAAAAGGTCATCACAAATAGGCAGGATTGGGGCAAAATCCGCTCATTCATGATCTTTATTCCATAAGGGAGCATGCTCAAGGGACCCATAGCCATTTGTTTGTAAATAAGATCACAAACCCTTGTTCTTGTGATTCACGGGTTGTAGTGCTCGTAACTCAAAAAGGTGAGCCAGATAATAAGCTTAACAAGTGTTAAACATTCACTCTCATAAAATAATTAAACACAGCAATTCAGAGAACTGTATGTCCTACAATGAATGAATTCTTCCCTCTTATGAAAGTCGTCACTCTCTTTTGATCACAGCAGGAAGTGAGAGAAAAACACCAAATAGATGTCCTGGATTTAGACTGAAGTTTATGGTAGTAGCTCCAGTACTTCATCAACAATATTGATGAACTACTGTAAACAAAACACATTTCATGATACATGGAGATAACAAAAGAAAAATCACAAGATACTTATTTAAAAAATACACAATCCGCAATATTACCTATTGCCTATCAAAAGGAAGGTATTCACAAAATAAACTCTCATATGTTAACAAAGAAATGTTAATCTGTGAAAGGACCATTTGATTGAAGGCCCAATTCTAAAATCCACACGATGATTAAAGAGAAATCCTAACATTTAAGAAGTGGCAAAAAATACTAGTCGATATCTTGGGTACATTTCAACTTTTTTGTCCTTTACATTCAAGAAAGAAGTAAGGAAGTAAGATATTTGCTGGGATAGTTCGATAGACAATATGAATCCCTCTAGTACAGGTAGTTCGTCAGTGCGAATTGGCTATAATGTGACTGATGAATTGTTGACTTTGCTTGCATAATGCAAACTTTCTGAACAGGTACAGCAGTTTTTCATGGTGCGATCTTCTACAGCGCGATTCCTGTAGCGGTTTCCCATAACACAATTTTCTATAGCGCAAGGTTGCAGAGGAACACAACTGTCGCATTATAGTAGAACAACCTGTATCTTAAATGGCTCTGCTTCATGTATGCACATAGAAAATGAATCCCAATAGTGTCAACAATCTACTGTGTTGAAAATGATTGCTATGTTGTGGAGGAATCTCATGCTTTAGTGCACAAAATAAGAGACAAATATAACTTGATAATTATTTTGTAAGGATCTTATTATAAATCATCTTGCACATTTCAATAAAGGGAACTATACTTTCCTGGACATTAACATCAATACAACTGCTGCTGTTTAAAGAATAAGTAATAAACTAGAGGCTAGTTCACGGTGTCAGGTATATACTGAGAATTTCAGAAGTGGCATGATTTCTCCAAGCGAAAAAATCTTGAAAGCATTATTTGATGTTTTCTTAAATACAACCTGATTTATTTTCTAAGATACATGGAAATTCACAATTGCAAGCAGAGCTGAGGGGATTATACAATACTATTGGCTGGAAATAGGAGACAAAGGTCTGCCATCCCTTGAAAAGGAGAAAGAGCTTTGAAGGACATGTGATTGAGTTTGAGGAACTTGATGCTGTGTTGATTGTCCAACCAATTTGTAAAGTCTATCTTAGTTGTATTTGCTACTTAACATGTAATTGAAAGCTCATAATTATTTATAAATTGCCTGCTCACTTAACTGATGTTGATTCTGGATGCGAGATTGTAGGAAATTAATCATGATAGTATTCAACATTTACTTTGTTACATTCTTTCATCGCAAAAAAAATATTTTTGAACTGCAGAATCTTGTAGCTTCATTCTTTTAATCAATAATTGGGATTTGGATTTCTTCTTTTGTTCTTTAAAAAAGTTACTGTCTCTAACAAGATGGGAACAATATGACAGAGTTAAAGCAATGCCGCAATACAAGGGTAAGTGATGTGAAAAGTAAATAAGTTGAGCAAGCACAAGGAACTTTACCTCCCAACCAAGCCCGGCTACAAAATCCTCATAGGATTGGCTTCCTCCAGTGTTCGTCAGAATGGAGTGCTTATCTTCCTGCCCTTCAGCAACATAAAACACTGCTATCTTGTGCGTTTCTCGACTGCATGGAACAAAACAGTAGTTAGTTTAACGAGGCAAAAAAAATCTGTATCTTACATTAATTTCAATTAATGCAATGTTCAATCATCTACTTTCTGTAAAATATACAGATTTGCTTTATGTGTAAGTTGAGTTAAACAATTATCACCAAACCAAAGGAAAATCACAGGGAGATTTTGCCCTTCAAAACGTGGAGCTACAACACATTCCCTTGCATCTCTGGCTTTGTTTGTTATTGCATTTCAATTCTCTATAGGAAAGATGTTGTGAAACTTAAAAGGGTTCAGAAAAGATTTATAAAGATGCTGCCAGGATTGGAGGGTTTGAGCTATAAGGAGAGGCTGAATAGACTGGGGCTATTTTCCCTGGAGCATTGGAGGATGATCTTATAGAGGTTGAGAAAATCAAGAGGGACATGAATAGTGAATGGTCAAGGTCTTTTCCCCAAATTAGGGAAATTCAAAACTAGAGGGCATAGATTTAGGGTGAGAGGAGAAAGACTTAAAAGGGACCTAAGGGGCAACTTTTTCCACACAGAGGGTGGTGAATGGATGGAATGAACTGCTAGAGGAGGTGGTGGAGGCAGATACAGTTACAACATTTAAAATGTATCTGGATAGGTATATGAATAGGAAGGGTTTAGAGGGATATGGGCCAAATCCAGGCAAGAGAGACTAGATCAGTGTAGAATATCTGGTCGACATGGACTGAAGGGTCTGTTTCTATGCTGTACATCTCTGTGAGCCTTAAGGGAGTAATGCACAAAATTTCCAAACCCACGACCTCTACCACCGAGAAGGCCAAGGGCAGTTCAAACATTGAACATGGTCTTCTACAAGTCTTCCTCCAGGTCATACAGCATTCTGACTCAGAAATAGAATATTGATTCCTCATTGTCACTTCTTCTACCTAATTGCACTGTAACTGCATTTCATTTGGAGAATGTGAGGACTGCAGATGCTGGAGATCAGAGTCGAGAGTGTGTTGCTGGAAAAGTACTGCAGCTCAGGCAGCATTCAAGACGCAGGAGAATTGACATTTTGATGAAGGGCTTATGCTCAAAACATTGATTCCCCTGCTCCTCAGATGCTGCCTGACCTGCTTTGCTTTCCCAGTAATACACTCTCGACAACTGCACTTCATTGCTTACAATGGTTCGAGGAGGTAGATTATCATGACCTTCTGAAACAAAATTAAGGAATACTGGCCATACTAGTGATGGTCACATCCAATGATTAAAAAATTATTTAAATTGTGTGTGGAGGGTACACACGCGTTGACATTTCTACTGATCAAAGCGAACTGAAGGGTGAAATGACAGTTGTGTGTGTGTCAAAATTAAATAATTTTTAGAACATGAGCATTATCTTAAAATTAAGTAATAGTGAATGTGTCACATCCAAATGAATTTTCTCCAAATTGTAAGGTAACTTGTGAAAATGCCTTAAAAATGAAGCCAGTTAGAAGCAGCAAAAACACTCGTCACTTAATTCAATTAAGTCACTTATCACTTGTCACTTAATTATCTCACAGGAGTACACAAAAAGGTTATTCACTTAGCTAACTTACAGTTGAAATTCAAAAACATTGGTTATACATATGCAAACAACACAGGAAAGACTGAGATTATACTATACACTATAGTTTTTTAATAATGAATTCAAGAAAAAACTTCAAATATTGATTTTGCTATTTAATGTTCAGTGACAGTTTTGTACAATGCTTTAGTACTGAATGAAAACCACAACATTTCTGGTATTTTTAATATAGTAAGATGTTCCTCATGATGCATGCTTTCCCTTGTTTTATGAACTTAAAAGGCCGGAGCTTCACAAGCATCTGCAAACACCAGTTGTATGAAAGACCTTCACTGAGAAAAAAATCTAGAAGTAGCTACATGCCCAGGTGTAGAATGGCCTAGGCCCTGGAGTGGTCAGGCCAATCACTTTTCTTAGGCAGTTCTTCAGGGTTGAAGGTAACTTGTTTCCACTCGGCCTTGAGTTCTGAAATAGCTGGTTAGTTCAATGCATGACCTGGAGACTCTGCCATAAGGTGCTTGGTGGATCAGATAGATAAGCTGTTTTGAGATTTGCTTGCTCTCTCAAGTACTTTGACTTCATCTCTTCACTCTGGATGAAGTCTCTCAATGTGCTAGCTGCCTTCATGAATAGAGTGTTCTCTATTTTGATCAGTCACAAAGTAGAGACTCCCACGAGTCAGCAGGGAATTCTGACCTCTTCAGGGATGTTTTAAGGACATCCGTAAAGATTTGTTATCCTCCTGGGGATTTCGACATAAGAATAGTTGCTTTGGAAATGAGAAATCTGGCATATAAATGAAATGTTCTGCCCAATGACACTAGTTTTAAGAGGATTTTTTTGAAAATATGGTTCAGTTCACTTTAATAGCTGAATTATACAGGTTAACAGCATCAGAAACAATTACAGCTTGTGTTAGAGAACATAACTCAATTGGGTGATGAGCAGACTTTTCTTCTAGTTTTTGAATTTGGGGTATTCCTTTCAATTATGACTTTTCAGTTCATTTACAGTACATTTACCCCTTTTTTGGTATATGGCAATGAGTCGCATCAAAAAGTTGTCATACAGAATGCAAAGATACAATGAAGAAAGATGTGAAGTGTTTCTTGTTTTAATGAATGTATAAAATTTATCTGACGGATTAGTGAAACATTTGAGCCTGAAACACACCAATTACTGCAGAAAGACTTACCATTGCCTTGAGTCTAGGTTTTTAAGTTCCCGTAAAAGCTTTTCATTTTTCTTCAGAAGATGAAAACTGGTCCTACAGTGAAACAGAAAGTTTAAAATTATAATAGACACGAATAGTTTTATTAGAAAAGATAATTGGCTAAAGCTGTGAATCAATCATGGTACCCTGCTGACAATCATTAATTGAAACATCAGCAGTACCCAAGAAAAAATTTATAACAATTATCTGTTACATTACTGCTAACCTAACTAAACTGTTTCAGTAAAATTGGCACTAACCTCCACCTGACAATTTTAAGCTTGCCCCACTCTATCTGAAAAAATAGCATTAACCAAAACTGGTTTATTATTGACCTATCTACCTCCTTCCAAATATTAATACCAGAATTCTGACATTACCATAGCTTTGATCCAGCCACAGGCACACAAATGTTAATTTCAGAAGAAAGACTATTTGCCCACAATGTCAAGGTGATGCCTTTGTCCGACTCCGTTAAGAATACAACTTCTAGGTTGGAGGTTCAAGTGCTTAATGCATGTTCAATGGAATCATCTGATTGAGCAAATAATAGGCAACCCTGAAGTAGCTGCAGTTTAAGTAGCTGGAGTAATTGCAGTTCCAAGTCTTTATTTAACGATCTCAGAACAAGAAGGATGAGAAGTTGAAAAATAGACAACCTATGACTGAGCTTTTATGAGAGGCAGCAAGTCCAGCTTTGTAAATAAATGATTCAAAATATTTATCAGTTCTCTCAAAAGAAAAGTGAAAAAGTAGTTTGCTAAAATGGGAGTTTGCTGATAGATACAAAATTTCTGGGAAAGAGCTATATAAGTACATTAGAGATACAAATGATTAATAGTGCTTATAGAATTAAAGAGGTATGCTAAAGGTACAAATGATTAGTTTGCATTTAACCATGGCAAGAATGTTGTCATGCAGTTAGGCTGTGTAAGTTAGGAAGTTCCTTTGTTTATGTTATCTAAGTCTTTCTCACAGGGGAAAAGAAGCTGAAAAATTTGTCTAGCTTTAGAATAGAGGAACCAATCTGCCTAGCTCTTCACAGTGAAAGGCAGTTACTCCTATGGAAGGAAGCAGATGGGCTTCACGGCATGTGCTAAGCTAAGTATGAACAGAGAAATTCACAGTTTTGACATTTGGAAGATAATGTTGAAGACTGCTTAGCCAAGAACTAATGGAAGGACCCCTATGAAATTTCACACCTTGGAGAACAGCTGGAACACTGAGGGGAAACTAAAGTGAATTCCAGAGGGTTAGGCCACATCCTTCATCTCACAAATACTCAATAAACTTTCAAGAATTTTGTCATGATAAAGGGAATTCTTACTGAGAAATATAAGTAAAATGGAGTTTGTAGCAAAACGAGCTGTAGTGGAACTTTCTACACTTAATTTCTCTTGATATGAAGTTAATTCTTATATAAAAGTGAAACGTCTTGTGCAATTAATCTTTGGGTAATTGCTTTCCAGTTCAATGTAACTGTCCCCAACGTGATGGTAACACAGGGAAAAACTGGTTGCATTGCAGAGCTAATGATCCCTACCTATAAAGAAAGATTTGGCTGTGGCTGACAGAGGCAGGTAATCAGTTGTACGGCATTACTTCCTGAAGTATGAATAGTAAACACAAGCAAAAGCACTGAGCTAGAACTGGATTGATTGTAGATTGCAGAATGTAGATTGGAGGGAACTGGACCTACAGGAGACAATTATACTCTGGAGCAGGCTGAGTTTGAAAAATTGACGAGTGACATTGCAAGAAAACCACATGTTTGTTGGTTGAAGTTCAGGAGACAGAGGATTGTGGGACAAACAGCCAGCCACACACTAGTGAGAATTTTTTTACTGTACAGACATCAAAATGAAAACTGGTCTTTAGATTAAGTCACATTTAAAGTAGAAGTCATAAGATAATGACCCAAGAACACAGAACAATACAGTGCAGAGTGCCCTTTGGCCCTTGATATTGCGCCAACCTGTGAACTATTCTAAGCCCATCCCCCTGCACTATCCCATCATCATCCATGTCCTTGTTTAAATCTCCCTAATGTGGCTGAGTTAACTACATTGGCAGGAAGGGCATTCCTCGTCCTTACCACTCAGGAGTAAAGAACCTGCCTCTGACATCTGTCTTAAATCTATTACCCCTCAATTTGTAGCTATGCCCTCTCATATAGGCCGATATCATCATCCTAGGAAAAAGACTTTCACTGTCTACCTTAACTAATCCTCTGATCATCTTGTACGACTCTCTCAAATCCTCTCTTAGTCTTTTTCTTTCCAATGAGAACAGACCCAAGTCTCTCAGCCTTTCCTCATAAGACCATCCTGATAAATCTCCTCTGCACCTTTTCCAATGCTTCCACATCCTTTCTGTAATGGGACGAACAGAACTGTACACAATATTCCAAGTGCGGCCGCACAGTTTGTATGGTTGCAACATGACATTACAGATCTGGAACTCAATTCCTCTACCAATAAAACCTATCACACCATATGCCTTCTTAACAGCACTATCATCCTGGGTGGCAACTTTTAGTGATCTATGAACATGGACTCCAAGATCCCTCTGCACATCCACACTACCAAGAATCTTTCCATTGACCCAGTATTCAGCCTTCCTGTTATTCTTCCCAAAGTGAATCACCTCACATTTATCTGCATTGAACTCCATTTGCCACCTCAGCCCAATTCTGCAGTTTATCCAAGTCCCCTTGCAACCTGCAACATTCTTCCACACTATCCACTACTCCACCGACTTTAGTTTCATCTGCAAACTTACTAACCCATCCATCTATGCCAGCGTCTAAGTAATTTATATAAATGACAAACAGCAGTGGGCCCACAACAGATCCTTGTGGCACTCCACTAGTAACCGGACACCAGGCTGAATATTTTCCATCAACCACCACTCATTGCCTTCTTTCAGAAAGCCAGTTTCTAATCCAAACTGCTAAATCACCCTCAATTCCATGCCTCTGCATTTTCTCCAACAGCCTACCCTTATTTATATTTAACATTCTTTTACTACAGAAAGTAAATGAAAAAGGGAACAGTTCAAAGGTAAGGCATGAGACAAAGCTTGGACAATGAGAATGCTCCTCTTGTGGAATATGGGAGGTCAATGATACTTCTGGTGCTCAGAATAACCAAGTGTGCAGGAAATGTCTCCAGCTGCAGCTACTCAGAACTTACTGTGGAACATTTGGCAAGCTGAGAATTTTTTAGGCAGCGCATACAATGACGCAGCCAAACAGCAGATGGAAAGTATTGTGTCCATATGTGTTGCTAGCTCTTGTTTCTTCTGCTTTCTATTTTTGGGTGGGGGGGGGGGGGGGAAGAGCATAGAACACCACTAGTGATGGGGTACACAACTGTAAGAAGAACAGATAGACATTTCCAAATATGACACCAGGATGGCATATTGCCTCCTGCTATCGTGGTCAAGGGTGTCACTGAGCAGCTGTACAACACTCTAAAGGAAGAACAGTCAGACGTTGTGGTTAATATCAGAACCATAGCATATGTAAAAAGAAAGGAGGCCCTGCAGGCAGAATATAGGGAACTGGGAAATAAATTAAAAAGCAGGGCCTTAAAGATAGTAATCTCATCATTACTCTCAGTGTTACGTACTAGTGAGATCACGATTAGAAGAATAGACTGAATGAATGTATGGCTGTAAAGATACTTTTGGAGCAAGGAATTTAGGTTCTTGAGGCATTGGGACTGATTCTGGGGAAAATGGAACCTAAACAAACCGGATGGGTTGTATTCCAGAAGGACCGGGACCAATATCCTTGTTTGAGCATTCCCTGGTACTATGATTTTAGCGTGAAGAGCAAGGGGGCGGGAACCTGAGCAGGGAGAAACAAAAAGGAAAAGAAAGCTAGATGTGAAAGATAGAAAAGTAGAGAGCATAAGTAGAAGGGAAAAGAAACAAGGACTTGCAGCAATTAAGGCTTGAGTGCCAAAAAAAGTGTGAAATTGTTAAAGATAAATGTAAAAGTACTCTATGTGAATGTACAGATCTTTGTAAGCAGATATACTTTTCTTACAATTACAGACACGGCTGTAGGATAACTACGGATAGGAACTGAATATCCAAATACAATCAATATTTGGGAAAGACAGGCAAGGAGGATAGGAAGGTGGATAGCAGTGAAGGGTAAAGTCAGTGCAACATTGAGAAACGATATTGGCTCAGTAAATAGATGTACGGTGTGAGACAAGAACTTTCAAAAGTTGATTGGAGTAGACTGTTCACAGGTAAAGGGACAAATGGCAAGTTGGAGCCTTTCAAAAGTCTGGTGAGATTTCAGAGGCATTAGAGTGAATGATATAGCTGGTAAGAATAGGAGACAGTAGATGAACAAAGACATTGAGGCTCTAGTCAAGAATAAAACAGAATCACATATCAGATATAGACAACTGTGATCAAATGAACCTCTTGAAGAGTACAAAGAGAGTAGGGGCATTCTTAAGAGAGAAATCAGGAGGGCAAAGAGGGAATATGAGATAGCCTCAGCAGATAAGATTGTAGATAATCCAAAGAGATTCTACAAATACATTAAGAACAAAAAAGCAACTAGAGAGAGAATATGTCCACTTAAAGATCAGAGAGGTTGTCTACGTGTTGAATCTCATGAGATGGGAGAGATCCAAATGAATATTTCACGTCATCATTTACTATGGAGAAAGAAATGGAGGCTAGAGAACTCAGAGAAATAAATATTGCTGTTTTGAAAACAGTTCATATTACAGAAGAGGAAGTGCTGGAGGTCTTAGAAAACAAAGGTGGCTAAGTCTCTGTAATCTGATCCCAGGACATTGTGGGAAGTTAGAGAATAAATTACAGAGCCCCTAGCAGAAATATGTATCATCTATAACCACAGGTGAGGTGCTGGAAGTCTGGAGTGTGGCTAATGTTGTGCCTTTATTTAAGAAAGGCTGTAGGAGATGCTGGGAATACAGACCTGTGAGCCTGACAGCGGTGGTGGGTAAGTGATTCTGAAAGACTGATTTACAAGCATTTGGAGAAGCAAGGACTGATTAGGGATAGTCAGCATGCTTTTATGCAAGGGTATTCATATCTCACAACCTTCATTGAGTTTTTTGAGGAAGTAACCAAAAGGATTGATGCGGGCAGAGCGGTAGATGTTGTTCACATGGACTTTAGCAAAGCTTTTGACAAGATTCCACACAGTAGACTAATTAGTAAAGTTAGATCACATAGGATTCAGGGTGAGCTTGCCAACTGGATATAAAATTGGCATGAAGGTAGGAGACAGAAAGTGATGGTGGAGGGTTGTCTGTCAGGCTGGAGGCCTGAGACCAGCAGTGCTCCACAGGCATCAGTACTGAGTCCACTTTTGTTTGTCATTTATATAAACGATTTGGATCATGATTATTAAGTTTGCAGATGATACCAAAATTGGTGATACACTGGACAGCATAGAAGGTAATCTAAGATAACAATGTAACATGGTATAAAATACACACATTAATCTCCTTGTGTAACTACAAGTCCTCTCATTTCCTTTTTCTGTTACTCCCAAGTGGTGCTAGCCACATGACTTCAGCAGAACCAGAAGAAGGCTGCTCATTACCCTGCTCTGTTTGCTCAAATGTTCATTGCTGGATGCAATAAATCAGGTTAGAGGAAATGCAGGTGAATCTCTGCCGGACATGGAATGATTCTCTGGGGCCTTGGACGGAGCAAAGCGGGGAAGTGTGAGAGCAGGTTTTGCACCATCTGCAGCCACAGGGGAAGGTTCCAGGTTTGGAATCGATAAGGACACACAAAAGACTGCCCCATGTGCACCAATGCAGGGGTAGATTTGGTTATCAAGACAGCAGGCAGAACATACGATTTCAGCCAAGGGGCTGTGAATGTGTTAAACAAGGGGAGTGCCACCAGGGAGCAGTAAAGATTCAGAAGTTGAAGCAGTTTGAACAGAACATTCATTTCCATGTTCTCTTGGTCCATCTTGGAGGTAGTGAGTACTGCAGATGCTGGAAAGGTCAGAGTTGATAAAGAGTGGAAAAAGCACAGCAGGTCAAGCAGCATCAGAAGAACAGGGGAATTGATGTTTCGGGACAAACCTTTCATTAGGACTGAGGGAGGGAGCTGAGAAATTAATAGAGGGAGCGGGGTGGGAAAGGGCAAAGGTAAGTGGGATGGCGATCAATGGATGTAGATAGGAGGTGATTGTGATTGGTCAGTGGGAAGGGTGGCAGATGAATGGGAAGGAAGATTAGGTCAGGCCAAAGGGCGGAGAGTGAGGGTTGGACCCAGGTTTGGGTGGGGGGGTGGGGGGAGGTGTGTGGAGTTGGAAGATTTGGAAGCTGCTGAATTCTACATTCAGGCCATATGGTTGTAAGCTTGCGAGGTGGAAGATGAGGTGCTCTTCCTCCAGTTTGCACGTGACCTTATTTTGATAGTGGAGGAAGCCCAGGATGGACATGTCATCGGGGGAGTGGAAGAGGGAGTTGAAATGGCAAGCAACTGGAAGATGGGGTTGACTGGAGAGTACGGAGAGTATGTTCCCAGAACTGTTCTCTGACTTTGCACTCGGTCTCTCCAATGTAGAGGAGACCACATCAGGAGCAATAAATCAAGTTAGAGGAAATGCAGGTGAATCTTTGCCGGACGTGGAATGATTATTTGGGACCTTGGATGGAGCTAAGAGGGGAGGTGTGAGGGCAGGTTTTGCACCTCCTGCAGCTACAAGGGAAGGTTCCAAGTGTGGAGGAGAGGTTGGTGGGGGGTGTGGAGGAGAGGTTGGTGAGGAGTGTGGACCAAATGAGGGAGTCACGGAGGGAATGGTCCCAGCGAAAAGTGCATGAGGTGGGGCGGGAAATATCATTTTGATGGTAGGGTCAGACTACATGTACGGAAATGGCAGAGGATGATGTGCTGGAGATTAGTGGGGAGAAATTTGAGGACTGGGAGACACTATCCTTGGTTGGGTGTGGGGGGGGAGGGGGGAAAGTGGTAGGTTTGAGGGCCGAAATGTGGGAAATGGAAGAGATATGGTTGAGGGCATTGTTGGTCACAGGGGAGGGGATAGTATGATCCTTGAAGTAGGAGGACATCTCAGATGTCCTGAAGTGGTATCGCTCATCCTGGGAGCGGATACAGCAGAGGTGGAGAAATTGGGAGTATGTAAATACATTTTGGGAGGTGTAGTCAAGGTAACTGTGGGAGTTGGTGGATTTGAAATAGATGTCGATGCTTAGCAATTTGCCACAGATGGAGACAGAGAGGCAGGCATAGCTGGTACCCATGGCCACCCTTCTGGTTTGTAGCAAGTGTCACAGGTAGTCAGGGTAGTTAAGAAGGCCTTTAGCATGCTTGCCTTCATTGGTCAGACCTTTGACTATAGAAGTGTGATGCCATGTTGAGGTTATAAAGGATATTGGTAAGGCTTCTTCTGGAGTACTGTGCACAGTTCTGGTCACCCTGTTATAGGAAGATTTTATTATTAAATTCGAGAAGGTTCAGAAAAGATTTATCAGGATGTTGCCAGGAATGGCATTGGAAGTCAAGTTGCTGAAGAGGCATGATGGTGGATAGGCAATGCTAAGATTTACAGAACAAATTTTCATTTTTGGTGCAAAGATTCAACAGGAACAGTGACCCAAAAGAAACTAATGATAATGCCAGATTTCAAGTAAAAGTAGCAAGCCTGTGGATGAGAGCAGTTTAGAATATAGCAAAGGAGGACCTGAAGTTTGAATAAGATGGGAAAAAGAATACGTGAGTAAAATGGATCAAGTCCGATTGTAAAGCAGGCTATAAGATCTTCAATAATACGTAAAAGGTTCAGAAATTCTGGAGGACTGGCAATGGAGAACAAAGAACTGGGACAGCAATTAAACAACTCCTTTGGTTCTGTATTCATAGAAGGCACAAATAACTTCCCAGAAATGCCAGGATAGCAAGGGTCTGTTAGGAAGAAGAAACTGAAGGAAATTAGTAAGAATGGAAAAAAAATGTGCTGTGGCAATTAATGGGACCAGAAGTTGATAAATCTCCAGGACTTGATAACCTACATGCCAGGGTAAAAAAATGTCACAGCCACGGAGATAATGGATGTTAGTCATCATCTTCCAAGGTTTTCTAGATTCTGGACAAATCCCAGTAGATGGGGACGGGGAGGGCATATGTAATCACACTATTTTAAAAAAATAGGAGGGAGAAAACTGAGAATTACTCTGGTTAGCCTAACATCAGTAGTGGGGAAAATGATGGGAGTCAATTAAAAAAGATGGAATAAGATGTCAATTCAAAGATACTAACAGGATTAAATAAAATCAACATGAATTTATGAAAAGGTAAACCATGTTTGACAAACCTGTTGGGTTTTGTTTGATAATTTAGCTAGTAAAATGGATAATAGACAATCAGTGGATGTGGAATATTTTTAAAAATTCTCACAGAAGGGGTGTGCTCAAAATTAACGTATATGTGATTAGGTAATTTGGGTATGGATTGAGAATTGGTTAGCAGACAGGAAAAGAAGTCTTGTAGACAGAAATTGCATGCAATATATCCACATTTGCTGAAAACACAAATCTAGGTGGGGTTTCGAGTTAAATAGAAAATGTAAGGAGATTCAAGGTAATTTAGACAAGTGTATGGATAAATACATGGCAGATGCAGTATAATGTGAAATTATCCATTTTAATTTGAAAAAGAAAACATCTAGTTACAACAACCTGCATTTATGTAGTGCTCATGGGAAATGTTAATACGGAAATGGACCCATGTGTCATTTATAAATCAGTCAATGAAAGCAAGCACACAAATGCAGCAAGCAGCGAGGAAGGCAAATGATAAGTTGGCCTTCATTGCAAAGGAGCAAGGAAATCTTGTTACTCCTGTATGGGAACTTTGTGACACCATACTTGGGAGTATTGTATGCAGTTCACCGAAGGCTCACCAGGCCAATTTCTGGGATGGCAGATTTATCATATGAGGAGAGATTGGGTTGAATGAGAGAGGATCTTGTCGAAACACATAAAATTCTGACAGGGCTTGACAGACTGGATGAAGGGCCAATATTGTTTCTAGCTGGAGGATCTAGAACAAAGGGTCATAGCTTTGGGATAGACATTAGATAATTTAGGACTAGGAATGAAGAGAAATTTCCTCAAGAGGCTGTTGACCCTATGGAATTCTCTACCACATAAGACAGTGTAGACTAAGTAACTGAATATATTTAAGGAAGAAATGGACAGATTTCTGGACATTAAACACAGCAAGGAATATGGGGACAAAGTTGGAGAATGGGAAAAGAGAAAGAGAATCAATCATGATCATACCGAATGGCAAAACAAGCTCAATGTGCTGAATGGCCTACTTTTGCTCCTAATTTCTAGTATATGGTCATCACTTATGTATGTAGATCTTTTCTGCTGTTAAAAATTATACACACTGACTCATTAACCCATAACGTCTCCTTCATACACTTGAACAATTTTGTCTCTGGCTGATGAGGTAGAACTTTGTTTTTCTAATCTCTCAATAGTTCACAACTTTGTTTTGCTAGAAGTAAATTGCAGAAGATACTATTGTTTCAATCTCAATATAGACATTCACAATTTCTCAAACTGGATTTACACAATGCTTTTGATATAGGTAAGCATTATAATGCACTCCATAGGTGTGTAATCAGGTAAAAACTGACACTAAGCTAAAAGAATGTTGGATGACTAACAGCTTGACCACAAAGGTAGGTTTTAAGAATGATCATAAAGGATGTGGGAAAAGATGTGTAGGGATCCTAACAGCACAACTTTAGGCCGAGACAGTTCATGGCATGGTTGTCAATGATATGGCAAACCAGATAGAGATGTACAAGAGGTCAAAGATAGAGGACCAAAGATCCAAGGAAGACTGTTAGACTGCAGAAGATTGCAGAGATAGGAATGTGGGAGAGCAAAGACTGATTTGAATTGTGACAATTTTAAGAGTGATATTGGGGGTCTTGAAACATCTGATATGTAAGTAGGATAAGGCCATTTGGGCCCCTGAGCTTGCTCCACTATTTAATGAGATGATGGTTGATCTTGTTTTGCCCTCAACTTTACTTTCCTACCCATGCTAAAGGTGGGTGATGAATGAGCAGGATTTGGTACCAGTTAGGATAAAGGTAGGACAATTTTTGCTCAATTCAAATTTACGCGAGATGGAAGAGTGAAAGATGAACAGGAAAGCATTGGAATGGAATGGAATGGAGGTAACAAACTCAAGATCATTATAAATTTGTTACATACTACACAAAGGCAAGAGGGCCAGCCACTGGAAATGCAGGAACAGAAAAAAAAAAGATTCTCCCATGTGAAAGTAATAATTCATTTCTTTCCATGAAGCAGACTTAGACACAAGTTATTGTGCAACGAAGGATTAACTATATACTTTAAATGTTGCTGCTTACATGCCTTCTTCGTAGTTAGATCACAGTGAGCTCACACAATACAGAACTGGGACCAGAGTCTGTCAAATTCTGCAGATGTCCTCGCTCATTAACCCTCGTATACAGTAATAATTAATAAAAGGTTGTTGATTTTTACTGACAAGAGTTTGAACTAACTTGTCAACAACCCCAGCATGATGGCAGTCATCAAATACAAAAAAAGATTGAGGTAATCAGCAACGAGTGCCAGAACTGATACCCATAGCAGTACAGTGCAGCAGATGAACGTAAAGACTAGTCTAACATACAACCATAGAAGAATGAGAAAAGCCTGAGGAGATGCCCAGTGAAACTATACAGTAGCGGCAAAAGCTCATGAAGGCCAACCCAGTCACTGTACCAGTCCAGCGATTAACATAAACAGCACTGTGGAAAGGCATGTACTTCGACAAAGGTGAGCAATGAATTCCACTCTAATACATCTAAGAACTTTCCAGAAGGCAGAGGGCAATTTACAAATCGAACAACGGCACAGTTGTCATAGAGGATGCAGAAACAAAGTGTGCCGTGGCAGTTTCTGGAGACGTGTGCAGAAAAGACACCATTTTTTGCAAGCTCCCCAAGACAGCGTGAAGAAGGTTCACAGGCTGAAAGAAAACCCTGTCCACATAGTGGAAAGTTGCAGTCATAGCAGTTGTTTTTTTTGTGAATGGATCTGTAAGCCTCAGGGTCCAAAAGGCACCATCCTCAAAGGTCAGCTTCAAGCAAAATTAATACAGAGAAATTGTTGAAACACTATACTTTATCTATGTCCACCCATGTTAACTTCGAAGCAGGAGAATCTGCATAAGTCACAATTTCATCTTCAAGTTAGAAAAAATTATCAATAATTTCCAAAACTGTTTAGAGGACCTGGAAAATTGAATACTATGTACATCACAATAAAGTGGATGTCAAACTCAACTATTTTTAAATTAAATGTACAATTATTTTCTAAAGCATAAATATCATAAATCATATTTTTAAACATCTTACCTATTATCCCATGAATTCATGCCAAGAATATTCAGCAGCATCCTGCAATAGTAAAACACAGACTGAGGCTCTTGTGGGCATGGCTCTTCCTGCTCCATTGCTTTCATATTCTGGTCATTGCCATGTTTCTCTACAAATTCCTTCTCTTCTGTGTACTGTTTTAGAATTTCATTGATTACATCATTTTCCTGTTTCTCTGAAAAACAAACAGGAGCGGCAGCAGGGATATTAAGTTGCACACCAGCTCTCTGGAGACATTCTGGACTGGTGGAACCAAGGTACTGCAACATCTCATCCAAAGCATCTTCGTCATCACGAATTACATCCCAAGATGGCACTACTTCCCCGCACCTTCTTTTTGTTTGAGGTACCAAATATTCCCTTAAATCTACATCATCGGTTTCTGTTTCATTGGAGTGAGGTTCAGCCATCTGTTCTTCTTTGCATAGATTGCTGACCTTGGAAGCAATTTGCTTTTGTTGACAGAAGTGAGGTGGTCCATATAGAATTGCAGAATCCCAGCAGTACTTACCAGATATATCACGTACCACAACTCTAACATTTGAGGTAGCTGTCGAAAGTCCAGCTGACATCCCTCCTCCTGGGATATTGTCCTCAATAGGGATTTCCAGGTATGAAATAAGTGTTGAACTGTTCAGCACAAAAAACTGGAGATTAGGGTTTTCAAAAAGTTCAGGGGAAAGCTCAGTGCAGTCAGTAAAAGGATTGTCATGGTTTTCACTTATTAAGCTGGTCAGCATTGCTGGGCCACCACTCAATGGATAATGGCCAACGTGGTTTACCAAATGAATTATCACAGTCCGGGCAGCAACTGAGATCAAACCTTGTTGAATGCGACTCCTCACTGTAAAATACGTAAAGGGGATACGTTGTAAGAAATTTTTTTGGGGTTTGGTTGCAAATTCTAACTTCAGCTAAAAATGTAAAGTATTGCAAATCATTAAATTTAACTCACTTTGACCTTCCATTGGATAAGTGAAGTTAGATGTGTGGTCATAGAGCAATATTAATGGATTACTTTCAGTGAATATTGATAAAATTCAGATCACCATGGTTGCACATATTCAATTTACATACATGAACACTATTCATTTTTCTCAAAGAAATATTGGAAAGCCACAGTTGCAGTTATAGCAGTTGTTTTTTGTGAATGGATCTGTAAGCCTCAGGGTCCAAGAGGCACCAGCCTCAAAGGTTAGCTTCAAGCAAAATTAATACAGAGAAATTGTTGTATGGTCTGTATGGAAGTTATAAGAATTTTTTTCTAGGTTTTCTAAGCACCTAGGTTCCAATGCAGCACACAAAAAGCTAAGTTGCACAACTAACAAGCAAACAGTGTTTAGAACCCTATGAAAAATTGTACTGTACAAAGTACAGAAAGATATACTGTACTTCAAATCTGATTTGTTACATATTAGCAGATAGCTGTACCTAGGGACCTTTGTATCAAAGATGCTGCCATAAACTGCGACTTGCGCGCTTGTCACTGTACTCATTTGAGTACATGTGACAATAAAGCTAAGTAGCAATGCCAATAAAGGGTGAGTGGTGAAAAATATTTAACTCTCCTAATGCTTGAATATCTAATTTCAATGACATAAAATGACTTTTTAAAAAGGAACAATTTTAGCTGCTTCCAAACTTCATCAGAGAACTTATTCCTGGCCTAATGCCTCTGCATTAAAAAGGGCAAAGAGAATACTAAATATCCCTGCCTGTGAAGCTTTAGTTATTCTTACTAGTACACAACACAAACTGCTTATAATGTATGGTTTTCCTATTGGCTGTTCTGCATTCTGTATCCCTTTAGTGTCCTTTCTGCTGAAGGATTAGGTTTAAATAGGTGGCTTAGCAACCCACAGATGGTGAAAATTTGAGGTTAAGAACAGTGAGCCAGATTATCTGAAAAATGGCAATTTTGCAAATATTGTCACTCTGCCCCTTCCTTTTCATGAAAGGAAATAGCTCTGTATTTATGACAGAAAATTAAGGCTCCTTGAGAAACACTGTACTTCCTTTCTGACAGTTCTCTTCTTGTGCAGAACTGACTGGGGAAAGCAAACTATTCCTACTTTTCACAGCAGTCAGTTGCTATTCTATGAAATGTAAAGGTTCAGAATCAGACAGCTATTTTGACAGCTGCAAACAGTTAGTACATAAGCTAAGTGAGGTCAGGGGCCAAGAAGGTAGGGTGCTATATGGTTTAGGGCTAAAGTGCTATGTGAGTAGGGTGCCAACTCAGTAGGGAGTAGGGTGTCAGGAGCAAGGTGATAAAGGGGCCAGGTAAGCAACGTAGTATTTGGGATAGGTCAGGACAGAAGGGAGAAATCAAATCTGAAGTAGGGGAAGGAAGTTGGCTCCAAAAGATGTGCAGGTCAGGTGAATTGGCCATGTTAACTTGTCCACAGTGTTCAGGGATGTGTAGGTTAGGTGCATTTGTCAGGGGTAAATGTAGCGGAATGGGTCTGGGTACTCTTTGGAGGGTCAGCGTGGACTTGTTGGGCCAAATGGCCTGTTTCCACACTGTAGGGATTCTACTTTATTCTAAAACAGAGGAAGTGAGAATCAGATACAGAGCGTGGGAAGTGATTAATCGTTTAACTATTCCTGGGTGACTACTTACTTAATTTCACTGGAACCCTCTGAATTCAGAGTTAAATTGAGACTTTCAGAGCATTCCAGCAGAATCTTCAATTTCCTACGCAAATCTTTTGGAGTCTGTTAAGATGGGGATTCTGCAGGGTTCCCACATGCAACTCCTATCTATGCTGGAATAAGGACTGTTGAACCATCTGAAAATCTGGGTCATAACAATCCTGAAATTACTGGAGTGGTATTGTTGATTTCTAAAGCAGGAGAGTTATTAGGTAAATTACACTCTTTCAAAGCTAAGTCAATGATTTTATGGAGAAGCTGACCTTCTAAAGAGAAAGGCACACAAATCAACTCATTATAACTTATAGTGAAGACATCTGAGAAATATAATTTCAAGGTCAGGAACAAGTCATGGGAATCTTGGCTGGTTTAGATTAGATTCTGGTTGAAACTTTATTGCTGGAACAGCACAGCAGGTCAGGCAGCATCCAGGGAACAGGAGATTCGACGTTTCGGGCACAGGCCCTTCTTCAGGATTAGATTCTCTCCATTGTAGAAACAGGCCCTTCGCCCCCACAAGTCCACACCGCCCCTCCAAAGAGTAACCCACCCAAATCCATTCTCCTACCCTATATTTACCCCTGACTAACGCACCTAACACCGTGGCCAATTTAGCATGGCCAATTCACTTGACCTGCACATCATTGGCTTGTGGGAGAAAACTGGAGCACCCGGAGGAAACACATGCAGACACAGGGAGAATGTGCAAACTCCAATTTATTTTACTGTTTTCTGACATAAAGTGTCCAAACATAGGGAAGCCAAACATCCAAATCCAGCATCCAAACCTTGTGCTTCCAAGAAAAAGACAAACTATTGCACAATGCACTGACCACTTTTCTTCCTTAAATAGTGTTGTGCAATACCCTGTGAAAGGTTTTGTTAATGGCTAGAATAGATCAGCCATTAGACCAATAGTACTCAATGTATTATATCAAAGAGGGTTGTACTTGGAATTTATCAAAGTCAAGAGTGATCTCAAACATCATGGTTTATACCACTTGACAGTGGTGACAAATCATTGCAG
This sequence comes from Chiloscyllium plagiosum, assembly GCF_004010195.1. Classification (NCBI taxonomy): domain Eukaryota; kingdom Metazoa; phylum Chordata; class Chondrichthyes; order Orectolobiformes; family Hemiscylliidae; genus Chiloscyllium; species Chiloscyllium plagiosum. Next base: position 56,829,592 of record NC_057719.1, read on the forward strand.
GGCAAAAACCTAATATGTTACATCCGCAAAAGAGCTGCTGTTGGATGGGGCTGTGGTATACATAATCATTCACAAAAAAGGCGATCGGAAAAGGGTATGGCATTTATGGGACGGTTGTAAACTGAATTAAAACTAATTGGTGGGGAGGAAGTTGACAGCAGGAGTTAAGGGCATTTTCTTAAGAGTGGCTGGAAATGAGTGATTGTGCCTCATAGAATTGTATGCTTGTACTCTTACTGCTTACTGAAAATATGAATGATTTGAATAGAAGGCTTGGTAGTACTGTGAAATACAGGTGAGATATCTGGCAGGTTGGCCACAGCCATGCAGCAAATTGATAATATTCCTTTTTACAGCCATACACTGAGTTTTAAAATTTCAGCAACAATTATACGAGTATGGGTGTCACTTGCTAGAGTGTCATTTGTCTGTCCTTAATTAAGCATGGAAGAATCAACCACATTGCTATCAAATATCTGACTGGTCAGACTCTGACTATTTTTGTCAGAATATACTGTAGTTAATTGTCAAAGTTCTATCAACACGGAAGATGAATAGCTAGTTGCTCAATGAAACAATAAATCCATTGCTTATTACCTTCTCTCAGTGTGCTCCTTAATGATGGCCTCTTGCAATGCAGTGAATGCATCCTTACCTCTGGGCCAGGAGGCCCAGGTTCAGGTCCACCTGATATGTCTTAAGAGCTGGACAGCTTCCTTGGAAGCCACAGAGGAACCTTGATTATCGGGGCTTCACTTAACCAAATTTCAAATGATCCAAACAAGATTGCAAGGCCCCGATGCTTGGCTAGCTATGTAATCCGGCATTCAATTAACTGAACAAAATACTCCCACCCGTGTCCTTCAGATAATCAAAGTTCCTCTGTATCTACATTTAGAGGAGTGTGTTTTGTCTATTGTCTAATATGTCCCGCACAAGCTATTTACTTAGAGAAATTCAACACTCCCCAACATAAGCCCTGCAGCAGTCAGCTAGAGGTGATTATGACAGTATCGAATCTCTGGAAGTCTCAAGCTTTGGACCAGAACATAGATGGTGAAGTTTGATTTAAAAAAAAAACACTCACAGGGAAATTTGCTAGAGCTGCTCAGGAGGACTTAAACTAGTAAGGTGGTGGGGTGGGACCCAGGGAAATAGTGAGCAAAGAGATCAATCTGAGACTGGTACAGTTGAGAACAGAAGTGAGTCAAACAGTCAGGGCAGGCAGGAACAAGGTAGGACTAATAAAGTAAACTGCATTTATTTAGATGCAAGGGGCCTAAGAGGGAAGGCAGATGAACTCAGGACATGGTTAGGAACATGGGACAGGGGTATCATAGTATTTATAGAAATATGGCTCAGGGATGGGCAGGACTGAGTTTGTTGTCGGTTTCTTCCTCCTTGGTAAACTTTATGCCTGTGAGGGTGTTGTTGATGATGTTAAATGTCTCTTCATCTTGTTTCGTTTTGTGATGACAAAGGTGTCATCTACGTGGCGGATCCAGATTTTTGGTTTGATGGCAACAAACTTGCATTCCTGGACGTCAGAGTCGAAAGAAAGGACAATGGAGAACTACAAACCTGCGTACACAGAAAACCGACAAACACTGACCAAATACTTAACTACATCAGCAATCATCCCAACACACACAAACGAAGCTGTATCAGAACACTATTCCAACGAACCACCACACAGTGCAGCACAGGCGAACTTCGGAAAACAGAGGAGAACCACCTATACAATGTATTCAAGAAGAACGGATACTCAAAATATACAGTCCGCAGATTCCTCAGGAACAAACCACGACTACCAGACCAAACACAGCCAGAAACCCTAACCACCTTACCATACATCAAAGAAGTCTCAGAAATGACAGCCAGACTACTAAGACCCCTCGGAATCCTAGTAGCACACAAACCCACCAACACTCTCAAACAAAAACTAACAAACTTAAAAGACCCAGTACAACCCATGGACAAAACCAACGTCATCTACAAAATTCCATGCAAGGACTGCCACAAGCACTACGTAGGACAAACAGGAAGGAAGTTAGCCATCAGGATACACGAACACCAGCTAGCCACAAAAAGACACGACCCTCTCTCCCTCGTAGCCCTACACACGGATGAAAAAAAACACCATTTCGACTGAGACAACATATCTATCCTGGGACTGGCTAAGCAAAGACATGCCAGAGAATTCTTAGACGTCTGGCACTCCAACCACAACGCCATAAACAAACACATAGATCTAGATACCATCTATCAACCCCTCAGAAAACAAACAGGAAATGACATCATCACAAACCCCAGGAACCCCATCCAGGAGAAAGATATAAATAGTAAGCAGGAGACAACAGCTTCACTTCACTTGGAGGTCGCCACTGATGATGTTATCTAGCCAGGTAATGAAACGTCTGGATATCAAACCTACAGCTCAGCGAGCAATCCTACACCCTAAACCTCAACCTGAGCTACAAACCTTCACAAACCTTGCAAAAAGCT
>NC_057719.1:56832781-56994904 GCF_004010195.1 Chiloscyllium plagiosum
GGTGACCTTATAGAGGTTTACAAAATTATGAGGGGCATGGATAGGATAAATAAACAAAGTATTTTCCCTGAGGCCAGGGAATCCAAAACTAGAGGGCATAGGTTTAGGGTGAGAGGGGAAAGATACAAAAGAGACCTAAGGGACAACTTTTTCACACAGAGGGTGGTACGTGAATGGAAGTGGTGGTACAATTGCAACATTTAAGAGACATTTGGATGGGTATATGAATAGGAAGGGTTTAGAAGGATATAGGCTGGGTGCTGGCAGGTGGGACTAGATGGGGCTGAGATATGTGGTCGGCTTGGATGGGTTGGACTGAAGGATCTGTTTCCGTGTGTTGGTAGGTTTATGGGCAGGCAAAAGGCAAATGAGGGAAGAAGGTGGTGGTTATGTATTCTTCTTGAGAGGAAAGCCTGAGTATCAACCCAAGGCTCATGGAATTGTTTTTACTATTAAAAATGTAGTAGTTAACTGAATCTCAGAGTTCCCCGTTCACATCAATGATCATCTTGTGACATTCCATCTACAACTTACCAAGAATAAGCAGGCAATGATCACGAGTGCCTATGTCCTAACCCTTGATTGCATTGATGAATCTAAAGCTCTCAACCTTGCTCATGGAACTTCATTATGTGAAGGACATATCTTTAAGCTTATCTCAACACCTTTGCAGAAACATACTGTATTATCTCTCACCGCATCAAATCCGTGAGTGGTGCCTTTGGACGCTTAAGCTTTCAATCACCAAAACATTCATAGTGGTACTTAGATCATTGTGTGGAAGGCAGTCATCCTTTTGACTGTTCTATCTGGCTTCAGAACTGGATTATTTATAGATGACACCTCAAGGGCCCTGCAAAAGTACCACTGATGTTGTCTGAGGCCTCATATCAGCCAGGAGGACAAGCCTACTAACATCAGTGCCCTTGAAGAAGCCAACAGTATCAACATTGAAGCCACGATGATCCGAAGGCATGATCATCTGAAACAACTTTGCACTGGCCTGGCCACATGCTTAGGACACCCGAGTTCTGACTGCCACAGAAAATCATCTTTTCCCAGCTCAAGAAAGGCACATGAACAAGAGGAAGGTAAAGGAAGTATTTCAAAGACTCCCTGAAGGTTTTTAATCAAGAAGTACATTCCACATGTCAACACGTGGAGAGCTTCACAAGAAACTGACAGGGCATAGATCAGACTACTACAACCCCTTGGCATCATGGGTAGCCCACAAAACTACCAACACACTGAAACAGCTACTGATAAACCTAAAGGACCCTGTACAACAACCAGCAAAATGAATGTAATATCCAAAATACCCTGCAAGGACGGCAACAAACACTACAATGGACAGACAGTCAGGAAACTAGCCACCAGGATACACTAGCACCAACTAGCCACTTAAATACATCACCCACAATCACTAGTATCCTTACACACAGACGAAGAAGGACACCGCTTCGACTGGGACAACACATCCATCCTTGGATAGGCTAAACAAAGACACACACAGGAATTCCTAGAGGCCTGGCATTCAGACCGGAACTCCATTTATAAACACATTGATTTGGACTCCATTTATCAACCTCTGAGAAAAAGAACCGGAAACGATATCACCCACTGTTACAGACCAGGACACACAAATAGAAGGTGGGACAGAACACCAATGCTTCAACGGAGGCTCACTGATGATGTAACCTAGCATGGTGACGAAACGTCTGAGAACAGCAAGCCAACTTAAAACCTGAACTAACAAGTATGATTGTCCACCTGGAAAAATTGGTGTCAGTGGTCATGGATTCTCTGGATCCGAGAACAAACCTATCAGTGAACAAACTTACAACCCGAAACTCAACCCGAGCTAAAAATCTTCTCAAAAATTGCATTCTTATTAGTGAGTGACTATCGATATCGTTGACAACAAGGCTATGTACCAATTTAGTGACTAAGCCACAGACCAGATCAATGTTTAAGAACAGGCTAGAAAGATGCTTGAAGGAAAGGGGGACAATAATTAGAAATGAGAACATGGTGGACATATCAATTAATGCTGTCTGGAGAACAAACAACAAGACAAAAAACAGTTTAGTGAACAAGTTGTTTAGGTATTGTATTATCTTTGTAATTCTATAGCATCAGTTCTTGGATTTGCAAATGATAGATCAATTGATGACTCGGTCAAAAATATCGTATTTCCACCAACCATCGAATGGGATAGCTCAATCAATCTCTAACAGGTATGATATTCTGCACAGAGTTTGTACAAATATGCAACAGATCCTGGGAGCCACTCAAAGTTATACAATTCTATCATGTGGACTGATAGAAAATAGTTTAAAACTTCATGCAACAGGAAAAATGATGTATTTGTGAAGATTGCCTGAATACAACTGCAAAATTGCATAGGGAGCAAGGTATGTCTTAAGATAGTCAACAAAAAGAAGTTTAATCTCAAAACAGAAATGGCAGATACTAATGTTCTTTTCTTTTTAATCGAAGTAAGCAGCAAAAAATAGTTAACTTTATCAACTAAAGTTTTTACAAATCTCTCAACCGATTGACAGGTTCAATTTTTATAGAACAAAGGAAAAATTAGACAATAGACAATAGGTGCAGGAGTAGGCCATTCAGCCCTTCGAGCCTGCACCGCCATTCAATATAATCATGGCTGATCATTCCTAATCAGTATCCTGTTCCTGCCTTATCTCCATAACCCTTGATTCCACTATCTTTGAGAGCTCTATCCAACTCTTTCTTAAATGAATCCAGAGAGTGGGCCTCCACTGCCCTCTGGGGCAGAGCAATTCTGAAATAAAAATCAAAATATATTCAAATACATACTGGATACCAATAAGGAATCATTGGATAATGTTAAATTTTCGACTTTTCCTTCAGATATTCTAATAAATAATTACAATCAGTAATTAGAATCAATATTTACATTCAAACCCTATTTTTCCATTTCATGAACTTGAGTTTAAATCTGCTCAGATCATTAGGGCTAAAATCCCTTGCTATGTATGTTTCTGGAGGCAATTTGAGAAACACAGCAGAAATTCATTACAAAGAAGAAGAAGAAGTGAAGGCATGATGAGGCAACCATGGTTGAAAAAGGAAGTCAGGTAAAGCATAAAGCAAAAAAGAGCAAACAGTGAGTGAAGATTACTGAGAAGCCAGAGGATTGGGAAGGCTGTAAAAACCAGCAGAGGGTAACTAAAAAAGCAAAAAGGTGGGAAAATATGAAACAAGAGTGCAATCTAGCTAGTTATATAAAGGAAGATTGCAAGCAATTTTTTAGATTGCAAAAGCTAAGACAGAGTTAAGACTGGACATTGGGCCACTGGAAAATGAGGCAAGAGAAGAAGTAATGAGAAACTAAGAAAACAAAGAAAGGAAGAAAAACAAATAAGGAATTGAATGGATACCTTGCATCAGATTTCTCCATGGAACACACCTGCAGTATACCAGAACTTTAGGAGTGTCAAGGGGTAGATATGAGCATAGTGACCATCACTATGGAGAGGGTGCTGGGGAAACTGAAAGGTCTGAAGGTGGATAAATTAATTGAACCAGATGGACTACATCCCAGAATTGTGAAGGAGATAGCCGGGGAGACTATAGAGGCATTGGTGGTGAGTTTTCAGGAATCTCTGAAGTTAGGGCAGGTCCCAAAGGACTGGAAAATGGCTAATGGCTGTTTAAGAAGGGAAGGAGGCAGAAGGCACGGAAGTCTACTCTGGTTAGCCTAATCTCAGTCATTGATAAGATTTTAGAATCCATTAGAATCCCGGGTTCAATTCCCGCCTCAGGCGACTGACTGTGTGGAGTTTGCACGTTCTCCCCGTGTCTGCGTGGGTTTCCTCCGGGTGCTCCGGTTTCCTCCCACAGTCCAAAGATGTGCAGGTCAGGTGAATTGGCCATGCTAAATTGCCCGTAGTGTTAGGTAAGGGGTAAATGTAGGGGTATGGGTGGGTTGCGCTTCGGCGGGGCGGTGTGGACTTGTTGGGCCGAAGGGCCTGTTTCCACACTGTAAGTAATCTAATCTAATCTAATTATTAAGGAACAGATTGCATAATGCTTGGAAGGGCATGTTAAAAGACGGCTGAATCAGCATGACTTCATCAAGGAGCAATCATACTGACCGAACTGTTCGAATTCTTTAAAGAGGTAAGAAGTAAGTTAGACAAAGGAGTGCCACTTGACATGACCTATTTGGATTGTTAGAAGGCCTTTGACAAGGTTCAACACAGGAGGCTGCTAAATAAGGTAAGAGCCTATGGTGTTAGAGGTAGCTACTGGCAAGGATAAAGAATTGGCTGACTGGCAGAAGACAAAGAGTAGGGATAAAGAGGTCTTTTTCAGGATGGCAACCAGCGACTAGTGGATTTCCGCAGGGGTCTGTGTTGCAACTACACTATTTACCTTATATATTAATAACCTGGTTGAAGGAACTGAGGGAATTGTTGTTAAATTATCAGATGAGACAAAGATAGATGGAGGGTCAGGTCACGTTGAGGAAGTGGAGAAGCTGTAGAAGGACTTGGACAGGCTAGGAGAGTGGGCAAGAAAGTGGTAGATGAAATACAATGTGGGAAAGTGTCAGGTTATTCAATTTGTTAGGAAGAACAGAGGCACAGACTACTTTTGAAATGTGGAAAGGTTTCGGAAATCTGAAGCACAAAAGGACTTGCGAGTGGCAGTTCAGGGATTTTCTTAAGGTTAGCATGCAGGTTCAGTTGGCAGTTAGGAAGGCAAATGCAATGTTAGCATTCATTTCAATAGGACTAGAATTCAAGAGCAAAGATGTACTGCTGATGCTGAATAAAGCTCTGGTCAGACTGCATTTCAAATACTCTTGAGTAGTTTTGGGTGCTGGAGGGATTCAAGAGGTGGTTTACAAGAATGATTTGGGAGATATGTGAAGTGGTTAAGAACTCTGGGTCCGTACTCAATGGAGTTTAGAAGGATGAGGGGGATCTGACCGAAACTGAGAAGCCTGGGTAAATGTATACAAGATGTTTCCACAAGGGATGACCCTTTAGAACTGAGATGAGGAAGAATTTCTTTCGCCAGAGGAAGAAACATTTTAGGCATGATTGAATGGAGGAGCAAACTCGATGGGCCAGAAAGTTTAAGTGAAAGGCAAAAATTTTGGTGTATAGAATATTATGTGGGAAAATGAGAGGTTATGCACTTTGGCAGGATGAATAGAGGAGCTGAATAGGAAAGATTCAAAAAGCTGCAGCATAAGATCCTTATCCATAAATCACAAAAGCTAACATAGTAACTACCCCATTAGTGCGTAATAGGGAAAACAAATAGATGGACTTTATTTCAAAGGGAATAGAGTACAGAAATACGGTAGCCTTGCTAAAGCTACATAAGATACGAGTCAGATCACTCCTAGAATACCGTGAACCATTTAATGCCGATAACTAAAGAAAATATATACTGGCTTTGAAAGAAATCCGGCGAAGGTTCACCATATTGATTTCTGAACAAAGGAATTTGCACAGTTCATCACAGACTCAGAGAGCCACAGACTGATAATGGACAGTGGTACAATTGTGTTCATATATCCACCTGAGCCATCATTAGATAGATAACTGGTCCACAGAAGATGTGCTGCTGGATTCTTAGGAGGGGCACTCCAGTACTCACCAGACCACATCTCCAGGATAGATGATGTTCACTGTCCTTTGCACAACCTAGCTCAATGATAGGATAATAATTTAGCAGAGAGGGAGATGGACCAATCATATTACTACTTAGACAAGGGTGGGAGGAGTTGTCTAGCAAAGATGCTAAGGGAGGTGATGGTGATGTTGCTTCTCAAGGTGACAGGGCACCAGGGAAACATAGCAGATAGGCCCGAGAGAATCTAATAGTAGCTGGATTTGTCTTTGAACTAACATATTTTGGATACTCAAACTCAAGCTTCTGAAACTCAAAATAATTTAAAAGTATTCTCCACATATTTCTGGAAGAATGAACCACATGAGCGTGTTCTTCAAACACAAGTTTTCATGCAATTTTGGAACATCAGAATGAATTGCATGACAAAGCCTCGAGGTAATTTAAAACAAATTGAAATATATTTGGAAGATGGAAATATAATATCTTTCACTGATATTTTGCTGCAGTTATAAAATTCTCAATAGATAATTTCAAAGGTAAGAATACCAACTGGTTGTACAGAAGTCTCTTCAAACCATATTTTGATAGTAAAATACAGATAATCATCTGCAGGCTTACAAATCAGAATATTGCTGAATCCATTGTGAAGCTTATTAGGGACAGCTATGTTGAGAGCACCTTGCTACTTCATCAATGGTTCAAATCTGCTTGAAAAGAATGAAACATGCTTCGGACAATGCAGTAAATGATTAGTGTACTTTTTCTAATAAAAAGCATCACATAGACAGCAAAATCAAGAAAAATTGCCTGCTGTTATCACATGGATAAATGCTCAGCATTTATCTAACTCTCATACTACTTTAGTGCCCTGAAGGAAACCAAGATGAATAGTGAACAGCACTACATAAATCCCATCATACAGATATTGAAGTCATCTGTTTCAATATTTTGTTTGCTTCTCGACATCAGGATCATCTCTCTAAAAAAGTCATGTTATATAGATATGAAAAGCATAAATACAGCATGGATTCAAAATTATACTGCAGCCAAGAAAGTCGCAATCACAATCCTAATACTATAAAAATACACAAGCCAAAACAGTGGGAAGTTAAATTGAATATTAAAACATTAAGATGCAATATAGCTTGATTATTTGGCAAATGTTATTTCCATTGTTGACTATTTAGAGATTACAGATCAACGTTTTTCTCAGGCCCATGTTGACACTACATTTCTAGCAAAATGTACCTGCATTGTTAGATGCAATGTAATAAAAAACCGTACAGATTGCTTGGAGTTGCAGGGTTATGTTTCTAAAGCATTTATACATTTATTCTGCAGCAAATAAAATGTTCAAGGGAGTAAAATTGATAATAATTGCAAATGTTGGGCACAAATAAAATCTTCACAGCAGGAATTTTGGGCAACATAATGAAAAACTGTGCATGTTAGTAATCTGAAACAAAAACAGAAATTGAAGAAACTCAGCAGATCTGGCAGCACCTTGGTGAGAAAGCAGAGTTAACATTCCAGGTCCAGTGACCCTTCCTCAGAACTGACAGAATTTGGGCAGTTTATCTATCATGAACAGTGCATGAAAATGTAAAAGAAATTGATATAGGTTTTAGAAGTACAAAAATACACTTTTACCTTTGTTCTTAGAAGCAGACTGAAATTTGTGCTGATCCACCTAAACAAGGAAGTAGATCTCGAAATAAATTATAACAGAGGAAACAATTACCAGGAAATTACTTGAATTTCAAACAAATTAAAATGTAAGATGCCCTCTACTGACAACTGTTATATCACTTAGCTAAGTTCAACAATGAAAGAGGGAAAGCTATGAATTTGGGGACAAAAGTATGGCATTCAGCTCCTCTAGTTATTCTGCCTCTCAAAGTGATCATGATTTGTACCTTAACTCTATACACTGGCATTACTTCACATTCCTTTGTGTAGGAAAAGTCCTTTGATCTTGATTTAAAATTAATTAAACTAGCATTGACCACTTTTCATAGGAATGTTTCACACTTCGACCACAGACGTTGAGTGATAACATGTTACTTGGTATAACACTCATCCCTTTATTGAAATCTCACATCCTAAAAGAAAGCCTAAACAGGTTATATATTCAACCTTAGTTCATAATTGAAGAATTTACTTGTATATACAAATCTGAGTCTCTAAACTGCCAATGACTACAACTCCCACAGAAAACTACCTGGCTTTCAGGAATTTCATTCATCTTTTACTGATTGACCTGCTGTCAGCTCTAAAACTGCAAGTGAGAAAAAAAATCAGTGTAAGATGAAAGTTGTGAGAATTAATAATTTTATTAACTGAGAAATAAAAATCAGAATAGAATAAAATTAAAAAAAAAGATTGGGGGATAAAGGACAAGATAAACCCAGGCAAGCAGCAACACAAGTTATTCCATTCAGAATCTATATCAGAACGGAATAACTGTTGCACTGTTACTTCCCCGAGTTAATCTTCTTAGTTTTATACTGGACGTCCCCTGCTGCTAATTATTAATATCTTTAGACAGTACTTACTCTAGATCCCATGGATGAAATAAAATAGTGCTACTAATATGACTGGAGGTCTTGATGCATCTCTTGCACAGCTATCAGTCCAGGATTATTTTGAAGATGTCAAACAATCACAAATCAACTGTTCACATACATGGTGGTAGTGGCTTCTAACCACTTTTTCATCCCTTGAATATGGTACTTGCAACTTCCTTCTTATCTTGTGAATTTTGTACTTGCATCATCCAGCTGTAATCTCACTAAAGTTCCTTTTCACTTATATCAATCTTGATATCTTGTCCTTTGTAACATTAAATAGCAAATCTTCCACAGTCAATGGGAACGTGTTAACTGCTTAATTTTTTTTGTAACAGTCCTCCACAGCATTGGAGTCATCCCAGTACAGGAGAAAGTGAGGTCTGCAGATGCTGGAGATCAAAGTTGAAACTTTATTGCTGGAACAGCACAGCAGGTCAGGCAGCATCCAGGGAACAGGAGATTCGACGTTTCGGGCACAGGCCCTTCCTCAGGAATGAGCAGAGAGTGTTCAGCAGGAGAAGATAAAAGGTAGGGAGGAGGGACTTGGAGGAGGGGAGTTGGAAATGTCTTCTTCTTGACCTCTCCGCCTCCATCCTACTCCCACCTATCACCCTCACCTTGACCTCTTTCCACCTATCACATTTCCAACGCCCCTCCTCCAAGTCCCTCCTCCCTACCTTTTATCTTCTCCTGCTGAACACTCTCTGCTCATTCCTGAAGAAGGGCCTGTGCCCGAAACGTCGAATCTCCTGTTCCCTGGATGCTGCCTGACCTGCTGTGCTGTTCCAGCAATAAAGTTTCAACTTTGATATCCAAATGAATCCAACAAGAACTGGACCAAGCATATGTGGTACTCATAATCTTCTTCATCCTAAGTATACGCATGATTTTACTACAACTGCTAAGTATTTCATCAGTAATATTTTCAGCAACATAACACAAAACATCGCAGATAAGAAAAACTGCAGCATATTAACATGCCAAATTTCCCCTAAAGTAAATGCATTAAAATTCCATCAAATTTGACAATATTGTTATGTATTTGGCTTTAAGGGGTTAACACGTAGGGGGTTCCATACAACAGCCAAGCAGGGTGAGATCAATAGTTGTGATGTTGAGAAGATATGCTCTTCTTCATTAGGGTAAATAAAACCACAGAAAGTAGACAAAATCAAACACAAAATATTGCTGAGGAAAGGAGTGAACAAAGACAGAAATGGGAACTATTTAAATGTAAATCTATGATTCGCTCCAGTAATAATATCTAACAATATTCAATATCTAGGATCATACCAAAAGAGTACTTTGAAGTATTAAAGGGATTTTCTGCTATCTAGTGATCTCTGAGGCATGAAGTTTCCCTTTCTTGATATGTGCAAGATCAAGACAAACACTAGGCATACAGTAACAGTGATATCACCGCAGGGAGTTGGCAGCCAATTACACTGAAGTATTCTCAAACAGCAAATCAGAAAGTAAAATGCAGTAAAATCTTCTACTCAATTAAAATTTCCACAGAGTAAATACAAATCATCAGTGATACACATGGGATTAAAGTAGCTGAAATATCATAACTTTTTTTTAAATTTGAAAAAAACATTATTGCCATAATAATGGCAAAAAAGCATCCCAGTGATATAACATTAGATTTCTATGAGTAACTATTGAGTTATTAAAATTAAATTGCATTTATATAGTAACTGTTATGGCCACAGAAAGATCCAAAATGCTTTACAGCCAATAAAGTACTTTGGAAGTACAGTCAGTGTTGACACATAGCAGGCAATTTACATGTAGCAAGCTCCCACAAAAAGAAATGCTGTACTAATTATTGAAAAAATATTGACTATGACACCTGGAACAACTTTCTCATCAGTGGTGAGGTTCTGGAACCCACGAGTTCAAAGGGTAATACAGGCAAAAACCATAATCACATTAAAACATGCGGTGGAACAGTCAATGGGTTTAGGAATCAAAATTTGGAGAGTGGGATTAGTGTGACGAGGTATTCATCGACTGGTATGGACATAATGTGCCAGACGACTACCTTCTGTGCATGAAATCTTACTGTGTTTTCTATGTATCTATAACTCTTATTAAAAATAGTGCCATTGGCTCTTCTATGTCTACATTAGAGGACAGACAGGCCTTCACTTAGTAGGCTCTCGTCAAAAAGATAGCAGCTTAAATCTTCCAACTTCCCTCACTGGATTGGAATGTGTTGCTGGAAAAGCGCAGCAGGTCAGGCAGCATCCAGGGAACAGGAGAATCGACGTTTCGGGCATAAACCCTTCTTCAGGAATGAGGAAAGTTTGTCCAGCAGGCTAAGATAAAAGGTAGGGAGGAGGGACTTGGGGGAGGGGCGTCGGAAATGTGATAGGTGGAAAGAGGTCAAGGTGAGGGTGATAGGCCAGACTGGGGTGGGGGCGGAGAGGTCGGGAAGAAGATTGCAGGTTAGGAAGGCGGTGCTGAGTTCGATGGATTTGACTGAGACAAGGTGGGAGGAGGGGAAATGAAATTTTCAGCTCTGATCTCCAGCATCTGCAGACCTCACTTTCTCCTAGCCATAGTGAAGCCACACAGTGTCTAACTCAATGACTCGTCTCTGGTAAATACGAACGTTGTTGATCTCCTCTTGTGTTGAAATCAGAAACAGACATGAAGGTGACAATTGGAAGCCACCCACCCTGCACTGAGACTGAAGCCAGCCGTCTCTGGTTTGATGTTTTCAAGAAAGACCTTTATATCTGCGATGGGAAGATTTGGGTGTCAATCTTACAAGGTAATGCAACAATATCATTAAGGTAGAGATGGATTGTTTGTAGTGCCACCCCTCAGTGAAGTTGTTAATGAATAAATAGAATACATAAAGAAAGAAAGTCACATTTGTATGAACCTCAGCAAGGCTCATTACGGTCAATGAAATTTTTTTTACTCAGCCAATGAAACAGGGCACAATAAGCTCCCACAAACAGCAATATGATAGTTGCCAAGTGACCTGCTTTTGCAATGTTGATTGGTCAGGACTCCAGGGTTAACTCCCTTACTATTCTTTAAAATTGTGCTATGGTATCTTCTCCCTCCACTTGAGAGGATAGAATCATAGAATCCCTACAGTGTGGAAACAGGCCCTTCAGCTCAACAAATCCACACCAATCTTCTGAAGATCCATTCCCCTATCCTATTATCCTCTTTCCACCTATCACATTTCCAACGCCCCTCCTCCAAGTCCCTCCTCCCTACCTTTTATCTTCTCCTGCTGAACACTCTCTGCTCATTCCTGAAGAAGGGCCTGTGCCCGAAACGTCGAATCTCCTGTTCCCTGGATGCTGCCTGACCTGCTGTGCTGTTCCAGCAATAAAGTCATCCTAGTACATCCTTACTGAGAAATAGAACGATGAAACCTGAACAACATATTGTTCAAGTTGCTCCACCATTGATTTGCATCTGTCTTTACCAAGAAATAAGATCCCACCCAGGTCCAGTGGAAGAAGAAGAAGAAATACAGTTGCTAGAATCATTTAACATTGCTCAGGAAGTGGTATTGATTAGACCAGGGGTGGGGAACCTGCGGCCTTATTGTGTGTGGCCTTTTGAATGAATCCAAATTTTGCAGAACAAATCTTTTATTTTTTATTAATATGTTTTTTTTCCTACAAAAAGCAGTTAACTTTAGATTAGATTACTTACAGTGTAGAAACAGGCCCTTTGGCCCAACAGGTCCACACCGACCCACCGAAGCACGACCCATCCACACCCATTCCCCTACATTTACTCCTTCACCTAATACTACGGGCAATTTAGCATGGCCAATTCACCTAACCTGCACATTTTTGGACTGTGGGAGGAAACCAGAGCACCCGGAGGAAACCCACGCAGACACGGGGAGAATGTGCAAACTCCACACAGTCAGTCGCCTGAGGCAGGAATTGAACCCGGGTCTCTGGCACTGTGAGGCAGCAGTGCTAACCACTGTGCCACCATGCCGCCCATCAATTAATTTAGAGTTAACATTTTTTTTAGTTAGTACATAGTAGTTAGATTTTTACAAAATAATGTGATTTTTGAAGAATATATAATTGAAGTTTCTAGGATGCAGCCTTATTAGGTTACAAATAACATAATGCAGCCTTCCAACATGAAAAGGTTCCCCACCTCTGGATTAGACTGTCTGCACTAAATTTGACAAGGCACCAGGACCAGACTAAAATGGTTGCTAAAGATCACATGATTTCTAAGTTGGAAATAATTCCAGACACTTAAAGTAGAGAAGGATAAACCAGCATATAACCAAAATTCATCTGATTTGTGCAGAGTTCTTAATTGTACATTTCTGATCCTTGCTGTCAAAGAATCTAAACTCCTGGTAATAGCACAGCCACACACCAGGCTAATTATAAACCTAATTTTGCCTTGGACCATTGATATGTAGATTAGGCAGACTGGCTATGTTAAATTGTCCACGGAGTCCAGGGATGTGCAGGCTAAATGGATTAGCCATGGGAAATGAAAGGCTACAGGGATAGAATAGTGGGGTTGTTCAGGATGGTATGTTCTCTGGAGGGTTAGTGTGGACTTGGTGGTCAAATGGCCTGCTTCCATACTAAAAAGGAATTCTATGATTCATAGAACAGCAGCAGCTCTCTCGATCTACAGCTAAGGCTGCCTCAAATTCAAGTTTGTTTGCAATCTGGTTCTGCAAAACATAATGTATTTATTTGCTCAACAAACCTATTCTCTGTATACCAAGATAATCTTGCTGTACCATCATTAAAACACACCTGAAATCCCTGCTGTCAGCCATTTGAACATGTATGAATCTGAACACCTCAAGGAATCCTCACTGGAATTTGATTCATGTAACACAATCTCTACAATTTTGGTTTTAATGTTCACAGCTGTAAAATACTTTCTCTGTCCTGATTTTTTCTTGTGTGCACATGAAATCCACCCCAAGTTTAAATGTGAATAAATAATATGCTTAATTTAAACTTAAGAGTTTGCTGTGTATTACTTTCAAACTGACACCACTAAAAAGGGGTTTGAAAACATATCACAGACAACTTACAAGTTAAACCATTCTGCTTTTGGACCGAAGGTGATGAAAAAATAGAGCACAATCTATCTGTCTTCCCTGTCTGTAACAACCAGTTTTTCAAATGTTGTTAGTTCAGGAAAAACAACTTTCTTGCACCTGCTGACAGTTTATGGGTGAAAGTATTCTACATTAAAAATACTTGCATCTTTAAGAAAATAGCATATCCGTGTATGCACTTTTTAATATAAAGAAAGATTAGACAGGGAAGCCTTTTAACATGTAGCATGGGCAGAAGACTCACTGGTTGAAAAAAAAGTGTGCGCATAAGCAGTTCTTCAGATTGTCAGGATGTGATAAAAATGGGGTCTGTGCTGCGCCTCAATTTAGATGAGGGGTTGAAAGGCATAGTGGCTAAATTTGCAGATAACTGAAAGATATGGTGAAATGACATAACAAAGACGCAAATCAATATAAAGATGTTAACTGAGTGGGTAAAAATCTGGCAGATGCTGTGTCATGCCGAAAAATGTGAAGTTGTTTACTTTGAAGGAAGAACAAACAGGTAGATAGGGAATATCTCCAGAATTTAAAGGGATTTAGGTGTATGAATCACAAAAGGTTAGTATGTAGGCACAGTATAATCAGGAAGGCTAATGTGAAGTCAGCTTTATTACGAAAGGAGTTGAACGCAACTGGAAGGATATTATGCTTTAATTAAACATGGCATTGGTGTGACCACATGACAAATACTGTGTGCAATTTATTAAAGGAAGAATGTCAATGCATGGAGGCGGTTCAGAAGAGGTTAACTAGGTTGTCACCTGGAATGAACCTGTTACCTTATGATGAAAGATTGGACAGGATGATTAAAGACTTAACAGCCATCTAGATTTGTCTAACACATCGTATGAGTTTGATCTTTTACTTATAAATTCTGTGTCCTATGTACCTGCCCCACTAGCTACTTGATAAAGGAGCAGCGCTCCAAAAGCTTGTACTTTCAAATAAACCTGTTGGACTATAACCTGGTGTGTGATTTTTAAAAAAACTTTGTTCCAACCCCAGTCCAACACTGGCATCTCCACATCAAACAGCAATGGTCCCAAAACAGATCCTTGCGGAACACCGCTAGTGACGGCACTCCATGAAGAAACTTTGCCATCAACTACTACCCTCTGTCTTCTTCCATCCAGCCAATTCCTAATCCAAACCTCCAACTCACCCTCAATGCCATATCTCCGTATTTTCTGCAGTAGCCTACCATTTAGAATGGATGGCTTTGAGTGGAAAAAGTAGAATGGATGGCTTTGAGGTATGTAGAGAAGAGGTGTTGGAAATCCTGGAAAAGGTGAAAATAGATAAGTCCCCTGGGCCTGATGGCATTTATCCTAGGATTCTCTGGGAAGAAAGGGAGGAGATTGCAGAGCCATTGGCCTTGATTTTTATGTCCTCTTTGTCTACAGGCTGTTGGACTATAACCTGGTGTGTGATTTTTAAAAAAACTTTGTTCCAACCCCAGTCCAACACTGGCATCTCCACATCAAAACTCCAGACAGTTGCTTGAGCATGGAATTGAACCCGAGCCCCTGATGCTGTGAGGTAGCAGTGCTAACTACTGAGCTGCCGAGCTGCCCTAGGGAGCCATGAACCTTTGGAACATGGCCTCAGAAAGCGGTAGTGGTGGGGTCATTAAATATTTTGAAGCCGGAGGTGGATAGATACTTATTAGGCAAAGGATTCGGTTGTTGTTGGGGATTAATGGGAATGTGGAATTTGAAACACAAATCAATTAGCCAGGATCTTACTGAATGGATGAGCCAGCTTCAAGTATGAATCGCGTATTTCTATTCCTAATTTGAATGTTCATACATATGTAAAAGTAAGAATTGACTTGGTTGAAATGTACAAGATCCTGAGGGGTCTTGACATCATAGATGGAAAAGACACATCTTGTTATGGGGGAATCTAGAATTAGGGGTCACAATTAAAAAATAAGGGGCTGCCCATTTAAAATAGGTGAAATATTTTTCCAAAGAGGGACATGGATCTTTGGAATTGAATCAGGGTATTCAAACATTTTTAAGGCAGTGGTAATTGATTCTTGGTAAGGAAGGGACTGAAAGGTTATCAAGGATAGGCAAGAAATTGATCTGAGGTTACACAGAGCTCAGTCATGACTGTATTATATGACAGAACAGGCCTGCCGAATTGTTGACTCCTGCACCTTGTTTGTACACTTGTAGTTTTGTGTCTTGGTCTGAAGAAAGCGAGAAGCAAGATTAAGACATAAATTTAAGGGAGCAGCTAAAAGTAAGGAATTATTGAAACACTCAGTCGTTTCAGGGAAATTTCTTCAACATAGCAAATAATGTTGGTGAGCTGCTGGTGCAGATAGCCATGGGGCAACATGATGTTGTGGCATTAACGGAGACCTGGTTCAAGGAAGGGCAGGACTGGGTACAAAACAGTCCTGGATATAATTAGTATAGTGAATACAGGGGAAGAGTGAAAGAAGATAGATGTCAGTATTCATTAAAATGAAACACTGCAGTGCTGGATAAAGATACCCAGATAATTAAAGGATGAATATTCTATTTGTATAGAATATAGAAACAATAAAAGATATTGTAGAAAGTTTGTAGAAGAATAAACAATCAAGAACATTACAGAGACGTACAAGAGTGATTCTAATGAAAATCATTAAATATAACAGAAAATGTAAATAGATAATCTATTAGACTGGCAACTGACATGCATTTTAATTGTTCTTGATTTGTAGGAAGCAGATGAGAATGTATTTATTGTTTACTCATAAGTCTATCATGAATTAGCCATCGTGTCGAATTAGGCAAGTGCATAGAGAACTGCGTGCCAAAGAAGTCAATCCACATGTTCCCCACCAGAAACCTTGGATGAACCAGAAAATCCACTGCCAACTCAAGACCACACATGCACCATTCAAGTCAGACGACACAGATCTTTACAGAAAATCCAGAAATTACCTCCACAAGGCCATTAGAAATGCCAAGAAGCAATACCAGACCAAGTTAGAAGCCCAAACTAATCACAGGAACACCCACCACCTGTGGCAAGGCCAACATAACAAAATGGGATACAAAATGAAGCAGAACAAAATAGGAGAAAAAGAACAGATATCTCTCTGATGCGCTTAATGCTTTTTACACTTGGTTCGAACAGCATGCCAACAGAATGGTGTCACTTGTCCTGATAGCACTGGATGCACCCGTTCCCTTCATCACCGCTGCAAAACGTCAGATCAATCTTCTTAAGAGGAGCCCGAGGAAAGCAACTGGCCCAGATGGAGTCCCTGGTCGTGCACTCTGATCCTGTGTGGACCAGCTGATGGGAGGATTTGCCGACAACTTTAATCTCTCCGTGTTACAAGCCAAAGTTTCCACCTGCTTCAACAAGATCACTATCATCCCAGTATCAAAGAAAACACATGTAACGTGCCTCAACCACTACTGCCCAATGGCTCTGACCTCCATAATTATGAATTACTTTGAGACGTTTGTCATGGCTCACATCAACTATAGTCTCCCAGCCTGCCTCAATCCCTTGCAATTTGTCTACAGGCACTACAGTTATACAGTCAGAGAAAATGTACAGTATGGAAACAGACCATTCGGTCCAACCCATCCATGCTGACCAGATATCCTAACCTAATCCAGTCCCATTTGCCAGCACCTGGCCCATATTCCTCTAAACCCTTACTCTTGATATACCCATCCAGATGCCTTTTAAATGTTGTATTTGTACCAGCCTCCACCAGTTCTTCTGGCAGCTCATTCCATACATGCACCACCCTGTGTGTGAAAAGGTTGCCCCTTAGGTCCTTTTTATATCTTTTCCCTGGGGTCGGGGAGTGCAGAACTAGAGGACATAGTTTAGGGTGAGAGGGGAAAGACTTTGTCTATTTCTCCTATCTATGCTCCTCATGATTTTATAAACCTCTATAAGGTCACTCCTCAGCCTCTGATGCTCCAGGAAAACAGCCCTGGCCTATTCAGCCTCTACCTATATCTCAAATCCTCCATCCCTGGCAACATCCTTGTAAATCTTTTCTGAACCCTTTCAAGTTTCTGGATTACGTTTGCTCGCTGAGCTGGAAGGTTCATTTCCAGACGTTTTGTCACACTACTAGGTAACATCTTCAGTGGGCCTCCAGAAAAGCACAGTTGACGATTCCTGCTTTCTATTTACATGTTTGGGTTTCTTTGGATTGGTGTTGTCATTTCCTATTCTTTTTCTCAGGGGGTGGTAGATGGGGTCTAACACAATGTGTTTGTTGATAGTGTTCTGGTTGGAATGCCAGGTTTCTAGGAATTCTCGTGTGTCTCTCCGTTTGGCTTGTCCTAGGATGGATGTATTGTCCCAGTCGAAGTGGTGTCCTTCCTTATCTGTATGTAAGGATACTAGTGAGAGAGGGTCATGTCGTTTTGTTGATGTTCATGTATCCTGGTGGTTAGTTTTCTGCCTGTTGGTGGTATGGGGATACAGGCACACACCCAGCAACCAGAGAGGTTAATCTTCAGTGTGTAAATGTGAGTCATATGAAGAAAAGGCTTTAACTTGCAAATCTCTTACGACCAAGTTCATTATGCTACCTCTTCTATCCACTTCATGCCTAGTCAGTGTAAGTGAAGAAATGAGGAGCGTAGAGATAGTTTGTGGTTTTAGATGGCCTGAAGTTGTGTGACTTCTGACTTTGTCCACCCCGGTCCAACACCAGCACCTCCACATTGTGGCTAAATGGGACAGACTTTAAACAGATCTAGCAACTCAAGACTGGCCATCCATGAGGCACTGCACGCCACCAACAGCAGCAGAATTGTACTCCAGCACAACTTGCAACATCATGGACTGGCATATCCCTCACTCAACTATTACTATCAACTAGGGGATAACCCTGGCTCAATGGAGTGTGTGGGAAGGCATGCCAGCAGCAGCTCCAGGCATAACTTAAAATGAGGTGTCAACCTGGTGAAGCTACCAAACAGGACTACTTCCATGTAAAACAGCTTCAGCAGTAAGTGATAGACAGAGCTAAGCAATACCTAAACCAAAGGATCATCTCCAAGCTCTGCAGTCCTGCTACATCCAGTCATGAATAGTAATGGACAACGTAATAACACATTAAAGGAGGGGGATCCACAAGTATTCCATCCTCAATGTGGAAGAGCCCAGCACAGCAGCGCAAAAGATAAGACGGAAGCATTCGCAGCAATCTTTAGCCAACAATGATCCATCTGAGCCTCCTCCAGTGGTCCTCAGCATTACAGATACCAGTCTTCAGCCACGATTGCACGCAATATTAAGGAATGGTTGGTGGCACTGGATATTGCAAAGGCTATGGGCCCTGACAACATTCTATGAATAATACTTAAGACTTGTGCTCTAGAACTTGCTGCACCTCTAGCCAAGCTGTTGCAGTAGAGTTACAACACTGGCATTTACCAAATGTGACAAGTTGTCTCAGTATACCCTGTACACAAAAAGCAGGACATATCCAATTCGGCCAATTACCGCAACATTAGTCTACTCTCCGTCATCAGAAAAGTGATGGAAGATTCCATGAACAGCGCTATTAAACAGTATCTATTCAGCAAAAACCTGCTCAGTTACGCCCAGTTTGGGTTCGGCCAAGGCCATTCAGCTCCTGGACCCCATTACAGACTTGATTCAAATATGGACAAAAGAGGTGAATTCCAGAGGTGAGGAGAAGTGCGAGTGATAGCCCTTGACATCAAAGCCACATTCAACTGAGTGTGGCATCAGGAAGCCCTAGCAAAACTGAAATCAATGGATATGAGGGAGCAAACTCTCTACTGGTTGGGGTTATACCTGGCAGACAGGAAGATGGCTGTTGTTGGAGTAAGTTATCTCAGCTCCAGGACATCTCTGCAGGAGTTCCTCAAGATGGTGTCCTAAGCCTAACCATCTTTAGCTGATTTATCAATGGCCTTCCTTCCATCATAAGGTTAGAAGTGAGGATGTTTGCCAAGGATTGCACAATGTTCAGCACCATTCGTGATTCCTCTGGTACTGAAGCAGTCCTTGTTCAAATGCAGCAGGATCTGGATAGTATCCAGGCTTGGGTTGACAAGTGACAAGTAATATTCCACACAAATACCAAGCAATGATCATCTTAAATAAGAGGCAGTCTAACCACACCCTCTTGACATTCATCACTGAATCCCCCATTTTCAATATTCTTAGGGTTATCATTGACGAGAAATGTAACCGGACTCCACTCATCTCTCACCTCATTATATCTTCTTGCTGGGTTAAAATCCTGAAACACTGGCCCTAATAGCCATGTGGATGGCCTTACACCCTCAGACTTCTGTTCATCACTTCCTCTGACTACTGCAAATAGAGATGAGCAATAAGCAATGGCTTAGCCATTGGAGAGGCAACCTGATAGAAGTTCATAAAATAATGAAACATGTAGACAGAGTTAATGGTAATTGTCTTTTCCCTAGGATGGGGGATTTCAAGACTAGGGGGCACATTATTAAGCTGAGAGGAGAGAGATTTAAAAAAGACAAGACAAGCAACATTTTTACACAGAGGGTGGTTCACGCGTGGAATGAACTTCTGGAAGAAGTGGCAGACGTGGGTACAATTACAACTTTTAAAAGACATTTAAATAGGTCCACGAGGTGGAAAGGTTTGTAAGGATAAAGGCCAGGAGCAGGCAGGTGGGACTAGTTTAGTTTGGGATTACGTTTGGCATTGACTCTTTCGACCGAAGGGTCTGTTTCCATGCTGTATGACTCTATGACTATAATCCCAACCAAACGAATCTCCAAACTCTGAGACCCAGGTCTCAGTTCTGCTCTCTGTAATTGTATCCTCATCTTCCAGACCCACAGACTGTAATCAGTGAAGATAAACAACAGCATCTTCCCCATGATAATCTTCAACAATGACACCCAGCAACGAAGTGCACTCAGCCCCCTATTGTACTCCCTCTACATTCACAACTGTGTGACCAACTTTGACTGAACACTATCTACAAGTTCGCAGATGACATCACTGATATATACATCAATGACTACTCAGAATACAGGAAGGAGATAGAGTGTTTTGTGTTGTGGTTCAATGATAACAATCTCTCCCTTGATGTCAGCAAAACTAAAGAACCGATCATTGACTTCAGGAAGAAAGGAGGATGACACTCCCCTATCTACATTAGTGGAGCTGAGGTGGAGATGGTGGAGAGCGTCAAATTCCTAGGAATGATGATAACCAACAATCTGTCCTAATCCACCCATATAGATGTGACAGTCAAGAAGGCATAACAATGCCTCTTCTTCCTCAGGAGGTTGAGGAAATTTGGCATATTCTTACAGGCCCTCACCAACCTTTACAGATGCACCATATAAAGCATTCTATCAAGGTGCATCACAGCTTGGTATAGCAACTGCTCTGCGCAGGACAGTAAGGAACGACAGAATGTCATGAACACAGCCCAGACCATCATGCAAGCCAACCTCCCATCCACGGAATCCATCTACACTTCTTGCTGCCATGGAAAGGCAGCTATCATCATCACAGACCTCTCCACCCCGGTTATACTCTCATCCAACCTCTTCCATCAGGGAAAAGATACAGAAGCTTAAACACATGTACCAGTGGGTTCAAGAACAGCTTCTTCCCTACTATTATTAGACTGCTGATAGATCTCTCTAATTTCATGTCGATCTTGCTTTTGTGCACTTCCTGTGCGGCCATAACCTTGTATGCCTCACTCGGTCTAAAAGCTTGATGATCTGTATGTCCTTGTACATTATGATCTGCATGTACTGCACAAAAAACTAAATTTTTCACTTTACTTAGGTAGGTGACAACAATAAATCAAATCAGACTGGGGTGTAGCATTTCAATGTTCCAAAAAGACAAACTAACATTGTTTTTGAAGAAATTGTAAGTCTAATCATCTATAGGCTAGAAAATTAAGAATTAAATTTCATAAAATTTCCTAGTGGGACTGAACCATTGATCCTTGCAACCCCACCATACTACAAGATGTTCCTTTGTTATTTTTAATGATTCTGATGTAAGGTTTTGGTTATCTTAATACATACCTTCTGTGACAGTTTGAAGCTTTGATGATCGCTCAGAATCAGGGGAATGCAAAGGCTCTGGTTCTTTCAAGCTTTCCAAATGTAAAAATGGATCATATTCAACAGAGGCAAGATCTGATAAGTTCAGAGGAAAGTATCTAGGATTACTGAAGTATTGGGCTCCATAAACACAGCCATGTAGCACCTGTAGAAAAATAAGGCAAAGATGCTTTACAAATAAAGACCAACACTCACGACTGAGAATGTTACCAAACAACTGACTTTCTCCTTATAGATTATCATGGGTTAATTAACAAAATTACAGAAACCAACTTTGAAAAGGCAAAGAAAAAGCAAGTGTCTCTGTGGTTGTAAAGCTAATGTTACAAAATAACTGTATATGTTATGCACATAGAAAAATCACAATTTATTCTTCGATCATACACAGATTTACAAACAGACAGGAACTGTTACCACAGCCATGAAACATTTGAAGGTACTCTTGCATGTTGCAGTTTGTCTACCTCATTGGAGATCAACTGATTTTGAACAGAATTCAAGGCTTATTTTGATGAAGTGAACAAATACATTAAACGGAATTTCAAATTAAAAGAATTTCAATTTGTATACAATCTCCAAGGAGTAACAAAAATAGCTGACTCAAACAGAAATTACGAGTGTAGAAAAAAAACTTAAACAAGATCATTTCAATTGTATTTTCATATCCTTGCTCAGAAACCATGCCATGAATCTATCTGTGAATGAGGCCCAGGATATCAATTACATTTCTCCAATCTATTTTTATAAATTTTAATCTCCTTTATTTAAAAAGAAATCAGGTTCAAAGTGAAAATATGTTCATAAGATTGGGTGATACGGTGATTCAGTGGTTAGCACTGCTGCCTCACAGTGCCAGGGACCCAGGTTTGATTCCACCCTGGCGACTGTCTGTGTGGAGTTTGCATATTTACCCCATGTCTGCATGGGTTTCCTCCCACAGTCCAATGATGTTGCAGGTTTGGTGGATTGGTCATGCTAAATTGCCCATAGTATCCAAGGTTGTGCAGCTAGGTAGATTAGCCATGGGAAATATAAGGTTCCAGGAATAGGATTGGGGGTGTGCGTGTGTCTAGGTGGGATGCTCTTCGGAAGGTCAGTGCAGACTTGATGGGCTGAATAGCCTGCTTCCACACTGTAGGATTTTATGATTTTATGAAGACTAGAGAGTCAAACTTAACTGGATCTATCAAAGCAGCTAGCAATTGGGAGAGTAACATCAAACATTAGTTTTGAATCAAATACTGAACTATTAATTGCTTGGCAGTTTACTAAAAAGAGACAAATTCAAAGCTTTTTGTTTGTATTCATCAGGATTGACAAGCAAGAAATAAAACTTGGAGAAGTGGGTGCTGATTAGTTAGAGCATAGGTGGCATGAAGCTGCAACAGGGACTGTCAATCTTAGATTAGATAAAGCTCAGATCAGGCAGGTAGATTCTGATTGGTAAGGATTTTGTCATGATGAATTCAGGAAGGGTTGCCAGTCTCCATGAGCCTTTTGTCAACAGAAAGATACAGTCCAAAAATAAATTCCACACACTTCGGTGTGTTAATATGCATAGCTTCTGATGTGCAAATATGTCACACTGTGAGTCTGACTGATAACCTTACATTGGTTTCTGATGCAATTCTTACCACAGTCAAGATTATTTAGAAAATGTTGTCCAATAGCAGAATCACATCTAATGCTGTACATGGTGTGGAGGCTTATGAGCATGGCCTGTTGAACATGAATGGCACACTGCAAATGGTCAAAAGGATGTGTTTGTTATGGTGTCCCAGCCATTGAGGAATATAGCCTTCATTTCAGTTGTCACACCAGCATTGAATTTCATATTACATTATTCTCTTGGGATGTGTTTTTGACTGATTGCAGCACCCTGTTAATGCATGAACCCTATTCGGGTGTTCACTACAAAGTAGCTAACTTTGCCAAACTTTTGAGGCCTCTGGCTTTCATGGTAATCTGAGGTACACTGGACACCATTCAGGTCCCAAAGTAGTGGTCTTACACGCTTTCAGGAGATTGGGTGATATAGGCCAAGGTATGACTTCAAGAAGGTATCTATTATCAAGCAAGCTACTTTAGATATGCATCAACTCAGTATCAAACTGACATGAACACTATGAGGAAAGAGAACTCATGAGATTGTTCCATTTCATGGAATTTCTTTACACAGCTGAGTAAATTCCATTCTGCACTCAAATTTACTAATGAAATATAGCAATCAACAAGTTCAATGTGTTACTTGAGAAATGTACTTATGGGTTGTCTACTATACACTATTTTTTGAAAGCCAAATTCACTGGTCAAAATACCTGTGGAAAATCCTCCAGTTCTGTGTGTTACAATATTAAGTTTATTGGCAACCTCTTAAAAAGAGTCCTAATCATTTGCTTATCATGTAAACTTGATGCTGAGGTAGGGCACATCAAAACTGTCCTACATGATAATGGCTCAAATCAACTTGTTGTACATTGGACAAATTCATAAAAAGGCCGACAACCAACAATTTTGGCCCTGAACAGTGTCAGTCTATCTTAGATTACTCTGAAAAGGGAAAGGTATCTGAGAAATTTGAACAGATGAAGTCACCCATTTCACATTGCTACTTTCAAGTAAACACAAGTAATTTTCTTCACTGACAGGATTCTGCCATAAAACCAATAAAGACTTCTTGCCTCGGATACAAATGAGTAATGTGACACACAGAATGAAAGAATTTTACGGAACAGGTCATTTGACCCATTGTGCCTGCACTAGCTCCTGCAAGAGCTACCCAGCTAGACTCATTCTCTAGCCCTCGAAATTTATCACTTTACAAATACATCTAGCTCTCCTTTTGAAAGTTCTATGGAACCTACCTCCACCAATCTTCCAGGTAGCACATTCCAAACAACTCTGAGAAAAGATGTTCCACTGCATCTCATTCCGAGCTCACTTACTGACAATCTTGAAACTGAGAGCCCTAGGGTTTCACCACTGGTGCACTGATTGTTATGCAGATCATATAGCAGGCTGCATCAAACAACATGTCCCTTTGACCATGTGCATCGTGAAGCATGTTGACGGTGATCAAGCAACCTATGCTTGCAAACCTTAGAACAATATATCCAAGGTAGATGTGATATAGCTGCTGAACATCATTTATTGAATATCTTCAACCGTGCTCAGAATTATCTGGGATATATCAATTAAACATCAACTAGGCTCACAGTGCAGTGAATTTGAATGTAACAGAAACTATGTATAGTAATACAGAAAGCGAGGAATGAGATTGCTGCGCATCTGGTGATGATCTTTGCATCCTCAGTGTCCACGGGAGTAGTAGTGGATGATTGGAGAGAGGTGAATGTTGTTCCTGTGTTCAAAAATAAGGGAATAGGGAAATCCCTGGGAAGTACAGACCAGTCAGTCTTACGTCTGTAGTAAGCAAGGTACTGGATAGGATTCTGAGAGGTACGATTTATGACTATTTGGAAAAACATAGTTTGGTTAAAGGTAGTCAGCATGGCTTTGTGAGGGGCAGGTCATGCCTTACAAGCTTAGTAAGCTCTTTGTGGTTGTGACAAGACAAGGTGACGAAGGTCAAGCAGTGGATGTGCTGTATATGGATTTCAGTAAGGCATTTGACAAGTTTCTCCACGGTAGGCTCATTCAGAAAGTTAGGATGTATGGGATACAGGAAAATTTGGCTGTCTGGATACAGAATTGGCTGGCCAAAAGAAGACAGCAAGAGGTAGTGGATGGAAAGTATTCTGCCTGGAGGTCAGTGACCAGTGGTGTCCCACAGAGATCTGCTCTGGGGCCTCTGCTCTTTGTAGTTTCTATAAATGATTTGGATGAAGAAGTGGAAAGCTGGGTTAATAAGTTTGACGATGACACAAAGGTCGGTGGGGGTGATAGATAGTGTCAAAGGCTGTTGCAGGCTATAAGACTGATAGGATGCAGAGCTGGGCTGAGAAGTGGCAGATGAAGTTCAAACTGGATAAATGCGAGGTGATTCATTTTGGAAGGTTGAACTTGAATGCTGAATACAGGGTTAAAGACAGGATTCTTGGCAGTGTGAAGAAACAGTGGGATCTTGGGGAGCATGAACATAGATCCCTCAAAGTTGCCATTCAGGTTGATAGGGTTGTTAAGAAGACATATGGTGTTTCATTAACAGGGGGATTGAGCGTAAGAGCCTCGAGGTTTTGCTGCAGCTCTATAAAACCCTGATTATACCACACTTGGAATATTGTGTCCAGTTCTCATTATAGGAAGTTAATAGATGCTTTAGAGGGGGTGCAGAGGAGATTTACCAGGATGCTGCCCAGACTGGAAGGCATGTCTTATGAAGAGAGGATGAGTGAGCTAGGGCTTTTCACACTGGAGAAAAGGAGGAAGAGAGGTCTCTTGATAGAGGTTTACAAGATGATAAGAGGCATAGATAGAGACCTTTTCCTAGGACAAAAATGGCTGTCACAAGGGGTCATAATTTTAAGGTGATTGGAGGAAGGTATAAGAGAGGTGTCAGAGGTAGATTCTTTATGCAGAGAGTGGTGGGTGCGTAGAATGCACTGCCAGCAGTGGTAGTAGAGTCAGAGACATTAGGGACATTTAAGTGACAGTTGGACAAGCACATGGACGGCAGTAAATTGTAGGTTAATCTGATCTCAGATTAAGATAAATGCTTGACACAACATCGTGGCCGAAGGGCCTGTACTGTGTTGTATGTTCCATGTTCTAACACAGATGTTTCATGAGGGTAAAGGGAATTTGCCCATATATTGCATCTTTTTCACTGAGAATAGAATTATAGAGACTAGCAGAGAATTTGCTGCATTCTCCACAGCAACTTTCTGACCCTATAATAGTAAACTTACACGCTCTGACTTTTGTCAGTTAAGATAGACTACCAACAGTTACAGGTGTATCTCCATGTCAACTATGTCTAGTACATCACTCTCTTCATATCAATTGTTTCTTTTCCAAGTTTGGTCTCTTACATGGCAGTTCTGATGATTACAGGATGAAAAGGCTTTGCCTTTGGTTCTCTTTTGACTCATGATTAAATAAAGAGCAACATTTGAAAAATAAAACTGAATGTTAGAAACGTATGCTGATCTGAAACAAACAGTTTTGCAATATCAGAAATTTACCAAAGCAATCAATTCAAGAGGTAACAGTATTACTTTGCAAAAATCTAAAGATAATTAATGCAAAGGCTTAAATGTAAATCATTATTACAACTATTATGGAAGTATACCTTGTAAATACAACTGAGAATGGATTTGTCGGCATTGTCCTTATCTTGCCCTGCAGCTTGGACTGCTTGCAAGAGTATTTTTAAAGGCAGCACCATGCACCAGTCCAACAGGCAAAGCAATAGGGATACCACCAGCTGTGAAGGACAAGTCACAAAAAAAAGTTATCAAAAGCCAAAATTTGCAAATCACCTTATTATCCACATAAATTGAACCTATGCATACCCTTTTATCTTGCTCATGCGGAGATACTTCTGTACTGGGTAACAGATAAGTAATTGTTGCCATTAATATCTAAACAAAAAGACAAAGACATGTATGTTATAACAAATAGCATCTTAATAATCCATAAAGGGATAATAGGTTTTTCAGAACAAAGAAAAAACATTCATAAGAATATAATGTTCCACAAAATTTTCTAACAAGTTCTCTTTTTAACAGGTGATCAAGAAAAATAAGTTTATTCTATTACATTCAAGATAGTCAGTGACAGCAATGAGTTTTCTGATTTTTATTGCAATTCATACTTTGCTCTAAAGTAAATTTATTGAAGCAGTACAAAAGACAAGTTGTATTAATCATATACAGATTTATCAACAGATCTCCTGTGGCATTGCATATGGATAATCACGATCAGAAGTTGCTTACATTAAAGAATCAAAGCCAGCAGGAGGAGGAGGAGACAGGAAGGAGTGAGGATGGAGTTGTCTGTTTCAATTTTGTTTAGGTGTGAATCAAACAGCAATTTGAAAAAAGGGAGCAATGTGGTTGCTGATTTCTAAAGAGGTCTGTTTTTAATTTGATTCCCATGCTATGGAAATGTTTGGTCCACCAAACTGTAGGCTCATCAAATGCACTGTTTAAAGTTTCTTTGCTAATACTTCATTTCAATTTTACTTCAGCCTTCAATTTGTTACATAATTTTGTTGTTTGTAGTGTATTATTCCATTTTGTTATTTTAAAGCAGTTAATTCTTTACTACTGTATTTCCTTGGAACTAAAATTACCTTCATAAACCTGTTTACAACACTAAAACTTAGTGTATCTCCCTTCCTACTATATTTGGATGTGTGCCCACACATCATGGAGTGCAATGGTTCAAAAAGGCATTTCATCAGCACCTTCTCGTTATGTAGGGATTAAGAATGCTCAAATAATGCTGGCGTAACTAGTTTTGAGCACGTCCTATTAAAGAATAAATAAGAAAACATATACTCCTAATTTCACTAATTTTAAAATTTTCCTCCTGCATTCTTGAGAGGGGAAGCTTTTAATTTCCCTTACAAGTAGCCCAGATACATAATGTTCTGTTACCTCACGTTACGCTCAATGCGATGCACATAATGTAACAATGTTGCAATGCGGAGATCATTCAAAGAAGGTGTAATTACAAAACAGGTAGGAATAGATGAAAGGCATTTGGCCCATTCAGTGAGATCAGTCACAGTCTTTTCCATTTAAATAACATTAAACATTTTTATTCTTCCTACCAAAGTGCATAACTTCACATTTTCCCGCATCATATTCCTTCTATCTTTTTGCCCACTCACTTTACCTGCTTTTAACCATCAGTAAATTCTGTACCATCCTCACTACTTGCCTTCTCACCTATTATGTCATTGCAAAGATGGTAATAGGGTATTGATTTCCATTATCCAAGTCATTAATATATACACACACATATATAGTAAATAATTATGGCTCCAGCACTAATCTCTATTGTACTCCACTCGTTACATACTTTCAGCCCGAAAATATACCTTTTTATGAATTAGTCAATCCTCCATCTATGTCAAAATACCATCCCCAACACCATGGGTTATTATCAAGCAGCTGTGTATGTGGTACATTACAGAAAACCTTTTGGAAAGCTAAATGGATTTACGTTTTCCTCTTTGCATATCCTCCTCAAAGGACAGTAATAAATTTGTCAGGCATGCTTCACTCTTCATGAAGTCATGTTGACTCTGCTTTATTATCCGAGAAGCAGGAGAATCGATGTTTCGGGCATAAGCCCTTCTTCAGGAATGAGAATAGTGTGCCAAGCGGGCTGAGATAAAAGGTTGGGGAGTGGGGGCGCTAGGAATACGACAGGTGGAAGGAGGTGGAGGTGAGGGTGAGGGTGAGGGTGATAGGCTGGAGAGGCGGTGGGGGCGGAGAGGTCTGGAAGAAGATTGCAGGTGAAAAGGTGGCGCTGAATCCAGGGGTTGGGACTGAGATAAGGTGGGGGGAGGGGAAATGAGGAATCTGGAGAAATCTACATTCATCCCGTGTGGTTGGAGGGTTCCGAGGCAGAAGATGAGGCGCTCTTCCTCCAGGCGTCGCGTGGCCAGGGTCTGGCGATGGAGGCCAAGGACCTGCATATCCTTGGCGGAGTGGGAGGGGGAGTTAAAGTGTTCAGCCATGGGGCGGTTAGGTTGGTTGGTGCCCCAGAGGTGTTCCTTGAAACGTTCCCAAGTAGGCGGCCTGTCTTCCCAATGTAGAGGAGACCACATCAGGTGCAGCGGATCCAGTAAATGATGTGTGTGGAGGTGCAGGTGATTTGCGACGGATATGGAAGGATCCACTGGGGCCTTTGAGGGAGGTGAGGGGGGAGGTGCGGGTGCAAGTTTTGCATTTCTTGCGGTTGCAGGGGAAGGTGCCGGGAGTGGAGGTTGGGTTGGTGGGGGATGTGGACCTGACCAGGGAGTCGCGGAGGGAGTGGTCCTGCTCCTCGGATGCTGCCTGGCCTACTGCACTTTTCCAGCACCACACTTTTCAACTCTGGTCTCCAGCATCTGCAGTCCTCACTTTCTCCTAGTTCTGCTTGATTATATTATGTATTTCCAAATGCTCTGTTATTACATCATTTAAAAAAGTCTCTTAACCTTTTCCATATGACAGATGTTAAGCTAATGTGTTCTCTAACGGTGTTTGCTAACTTTGGCATCGCTCTCCCTTTTTATATATTTAAGAAAGCTCTTAGTGTACATGTTCATATTAATGATTAATTTTTGTTACATTTTATCTTTTCCTTTTCAAATTGATACTACCTTCACTTCCAGGTTAGTGAGAAATACACAGCAACTGACTGACTTGGAAAATTATTTATCAATTCAAAAGTCACAGCTCACAGCAACTGCTGCAGGAAAAGTAACTGGTTTTCTTCAAATTTTAAACCACGGAGAACAGGCAGCTTCGGCTGGGAAGAACAACTGTACATGTCTGTGTAACTCACTTCCCATTCCAACCTGCTTAGTTAGCCGAGAACCAATCAGCTTCAATTTAGACAACTCTTGGTTCCTTATGATTTGCACACTGCATGAACCAAAAGCCACAAACACAGAGCTCACATTATGTGACAAATTTCCTGCTGCGAAATTTAGCCATCCAGATAAATCCCAAACACGACATGAAGGAGTCCTGGTAAAATAAGGACAATGGGAATCGGTGGGAAACTCTCCACTGAATAGAAACTAATAAGCACAAAGGAAGCTAGTTCTTGCTGTTGCTGGTGAATCAGTCCCAGAACATTGCTGCACCAATTTCTCAGCATCCTTCATGTATTTCAATGACCTCCACTCCAACACAAAGTCATTAAGGAGTTTTGCAGTGATAATTTCACAATGTTCAGTACCACTTTTGACTCTTCAGTTAATAAAGTTGTGTGTGCCACATGCTCCAACTCCCGAACATTTGGCCTTGGATTGATAAGGACACTACACAAATGCCATGTAAGATCATACCTAACATGACAGAATCAACATTACCATTACTCAACTCCCAGCTACCAAAATCAGGGTGAGGTCTTATTACTGACCAGAAATTGAACTGAATGACCCTTAAAATACTGAGGCCACAAGAACACGTCATGGGCTTGGAATTCTGCTTGGAATTCTGATGAAGGAGCGTCGCTCCGAAAGCTAGTGTGCTTCCAATTAAACCTGTTGGACTATAACCTGATGTTGTGTGATTTTTAACTTTGTGCACCTCAGTCCAACACCGGCATCTCCAAATCAAGAATTCAACAGCATCCACGATAAGGGTTGCCTGCTTGATTGGCAAACCTCTATTTACTTGCTCCACCATGAAAGCACTGAATACTTTATAATTTTAGTTTTATTTTAAATTCATTTAAGGAATGTTGGTATCCCTGACTAGGCCAAGATTTCTGATCCATCCCTAAATGTCTTTGAGAAAGCTGTAGTGAGTTGCATTCTTGAACTACTGTAGTTCTTGGAATGTAGGTTCATTGACAGTGCTGTTAGGATGGGAGTTCTAAGATTTAAACCCAGTGACAGTGGGGTATATAATGTGCTGCATTACATGTGATTTATCTCTTTGTAAACTAATCAGCACCTATATTTACTCAACACAAGTATACAGTGTCATAGACAAAAAGATTAGTTGAATAAACTTTACTGGCTGAATCTTCATTGGAAACACTTTGACAGGCAAATACTTAACCAACAGAAATAAAATCAATAAATGCCTCAAGAAATACCTCTCACCTCAAGCATTTTTTTTGGAGAATCTGGTGGATAATTCTGAAGTTTGTCCACATAATTGATCAATAAATGCAAAATATCACAAGCCACCTGTGCAACCGCTTTGTTTGGAAACTGTAAAACATTAACAACTTAATTCTTACAATTGTTGTATTTTTTTTTCCAAAAGCTGATGAATTAAGAAAAAACATTGTTAAAACATTACTTACCTTTAAAGTTACACAAATTACATTTAGAGCATCTTTGATTTGTGGATGGCGAGTATCATGTACCAATTCTTCACAGAGCCAAATGCCAAGGCTACAAAGTGCAACACATCTGTAAAATAGAGACAGTAATGCATATCATGCAAGCATAAGCTATCTAGATATGGTCAAGAATATATAGAATATAAAATCCTATTTTCTATTTCATAGGCTCATTGTGAAATCATCTGAAAGTAAGCAATGTAGCTTTCAGAAAACTTACTTTAATTTTTAGTCTTACTACAGATCATCGTAAAATCAAAAACTAAGTAATCCAACCATCCTGTTACATCGGTCAGAAACCATCACCTGGAGTCAGAGGCAAAGCAAATCCAACTCCCACTGATCTCATAAATACTTCCTTAAGAGATCTAGTAACTTCTGGCAGGAACCTTGCCTCTTACAAATTGATTTTTATGTTGTTCAAAAGGGAATTCCCAGGAAAATGCAGTGATGGCATCCAGCTGGCCAGCAGTCAACTACATCAAAGAATTTTGGGATGGTTAATAGTGAAATTACTTTTTTAAAAATTACAGATGAAATAAAGCTACTTGCCTAGCTGGTCCAGAAGGCTCTTCCCTTGCTGATTTTAAAATGCTCTTAATTACAAGTTCCTATGATATCAAATTGAAAATATAAAGAATATATAAAAATATAGTAAGTGTCATCAAACAAAGAGTACTAAAAAGCTGACGAAAAACTTTAGCACACAGATATTTCAAAATAAATGCCCAATGCAATATTGCCCCATTGCAACAAATCAGTAACTCTCAAAGTTCAAGATTTATTTTCAGAAAAATAAAAGCAATGAACAATTTTAAAATACCAGTAACTTGAAAAATAAATTAATATATTTAGATTTCAAATAAGCGTACAATCACTTCTTTTACGTTTAAAAGAAAATTCAGAAAAGTTCCCATAAAATCAACTCCATTCAAGATTATTTGAATTTGCTTGAAGAAAGCATATTAGAAATAAGATATTATCAAATTGTATCATCTTAAATGATCATACTAAATAAGATTTAATAAGTTTGTGGTGCGTCATATGCCAAAAAAAGTTCTACACAGGAACAATGCAGATTTTATTTAGAGAATTAAGTCTGATATTTAAAAATCTCACTGGACTAAATGAGGTTTGGATGGATAGCACTAGTACATTGTGATGAAGGGTAATAAGAAGTGATGTTAAATTCACCTATTGTCTCTCCAGATGTTGAATTCTCAGTCTCTGCTGCATTGTCAAAAGGAGTATTAAACTTATATTAGGAAAAGAATAGTGATGATAATATCATTACAAATTATGAGTGGTGGTTAGGTTCTCTTTTAGAGATAATCACTGTCTGGCATGCATCTCATTTTCCACGTATCAGCCCAAGTCTGTATTTTGTCCAGGTTTTGTTGCCTGTGGACATGGTCTGCTTTCATACATAAGAAGTCACAAATGATGATATTCATTGTACAGTCATGAGCAAACATGCTCACTTCTGACCTCATGAAAGAAAAAGATCATCGATGAAGCAACTGAAGATAGACATGCCTAGGATACTACCACGAGGAACACTTTCATTGCTGTCCTTGGAATGAGATGATTTCCCTTCAATAAGCATAACCATTTTGTTTGTGCTAGGTATGACTACAAACAAAGTTTAGTTTCCAAACAATTCCAGTTTTACTCAGATTCCTGATGCCATACTCAAACAAATGCTGCCTTGATGTCAAGGGTAGTCACATTCAGGATTTCAGCTCTTTTGTTCATATTTGGGGCAAGACTGCAATGAAGTCAGAACAATGAGGTTTTGGTACAATCCAAACTGAGCATTGGTGAGCAGGTTCTTGATGAGTAAGTGCGATAGTCCCTTTTAGGTTTTCAACATTTAACTGGAAGAAACTATGAGTGACCTAACATGGAGTGTCTGACATTACAGAGGCAGTGAAGAAACACTGGAGAGATAGAGATGGTTGTCATTAGCGATCCATTTAATTATGGCAACATGGCTGAATGCTTGCATTTTTTAAAAACTACATTCAGCACTATATTTTTATATGAAAAATCAACCCTTTCTACTCATAAGACAAATGACAGATTTAGAAACAAGAGATTCAAAGATCTGCAATGAAACTGTACAGGGAATTCTTTTTGCCACAGATACCATCTTGGTACAGATGAAATCCAATTTAAAATCACACAACACCAGGTTATAGTCCAATTGGTTTATTTGGAGGCACTAGATTTCGAAGCTAGTTTTCCAAATAAACCAGTTGGACCAGAACCTGGTCTTGTGTGATGTTTAAACTTGTCCACCACAGTCCAACACCGGCTCCTCCAAATCATGACCAAATCAAATGGCAGTAAAAAGGTACAGGAAACTTTGATCTACATGATCTTGTGAATAAATTTGAACAAGTGTGCTTTAATTTTAATTGATGCACTAGAAACAGCTCAAAGATCTAAATTTTGTTGTCAACAGCAAATGAATGGCACTAGCTATCCATTACACTTGACCATACTTTCTACAGACTTCTGCACGGGAACTGTCAAGGGTTAAAATTCATTTTCAGCACAGCACCCTCTAAAGAGGTTCATCAAATAAATTTAAAAATACATACTTAGGTATGCAGAGCCTGAATCCTAGATATAAACTAGAATGGTTAATTTAATGCCAAATTTAACAACTAAATCAGAACAGAAGAAAGGAAAGTCATTGGATTAAGAGGGAATACAAATGGAGAAATATGAAAGGCTATTAATTTGAAATGCTATACTGGTTTCTCGCTTTGTACATGCTGTCTGATCTTACTATTTAAAGCATTTTCCATCTTTAATGTTATTAAAATTGATTTTTGTCAAAAGTTAACAATGACTAAAATCTTAATGGGTGAGGCTGTACACTTAATGTTCCATGCTGGAGAGGTTCTCTGGCAGAAATTAAAACCAATCACACTTAAAGATTTACTTACGCTGATGTTTTCCAATCATAGTCATACACAATAGAAACAGGCCCTTCGGCTCACCATGTCTGTGCTGATGAACAACTATACTAATCCCATTTACCTGCACTTGTTTCACAGCCTTCCATGCCATGGCATTTTAAGTACTTGTTCAGATGCTTCTTAAATGTTGAGTGAATACCAGCCTCTACCACCATCTGAGGCAGCCTGTTCCTTATTTCTACCATCTTTTGGGTGAAAAAACTTTTCGCCTATGTCATCAGGTTCTTCTGATAGTATGGTGACCATAACTGTACACAGTATACTATCTGTGGTGCAAACAATGCTCTATAAAGTTGCAACAAGTCTTCCCTGCTCCTATATTCTACACCCCAGCTAATGAAAGCAAACATCCCGTATGCCTTCTTCACTATCTTATCAATTTAAGCTGACACCCACAGGATTCTATAGACTGATACACCATGGTCCCTTTTAGCTACATGTTTATCTGACCTATCTTTCTATACTTGTACACAGTTGCATGCGACACTGGAAGCAATCTGGGGATTAGAACATTAGCCCTCATCTACTAAACTACTACTTAACTCTCTAAATTGCTCATTTTTTTTAAACCATGACATGCAGCATGACTGCTGGCAATTCACCCTCCCCCTTCAAAATACCCTGCACCCGCTTGAGACATCCCTGGCCCAAGCACCACGGACTTTCATTTGCAGCCACAGAACTGCTTGCCAGGTGAAATTAGTGAGAATCTATCGTGCATGACAACTTTGTGACTTCGCACATTTTTTGGTGTGAAACCTGAAGCAGAAATTCTGCTTCAAGAGGGCAACTCATATAACAGTTTTCTGAATTTGCATGTTCTGTAGAAATTACTGTCATCTCCACATTTTAACAATGATGGGACTGATACTTGTTATTTTAATCAGAGGATTAGAGTCACAAATTTTAATTTGGTGAAGAATGGAGTAGAGTATATGTAAACAAAGAAATTAAGACAAAATATTGGATTGTAATTTGTGCTTTGGAGGACCAGGTACAAAAAAAAAAATTGGGAACAATTCAACACATCAAGCACCATTTGCTTGAGAAATCTTACCTTAACATCATCACATTTTGTTGATAAAATGTCCACAAGAGAAGGCTGTAAAGTAGGGAGGTCGACATATATATTTGGGAAACAGACTAAAGAGCCCAATAGAATCTGCGCTTCTACTCTTGGAGCCTGTAATGAAAGAAGAATATATATGGAAATTCCAGGCAAATCAAATTAAATCATAATTTAATTCATATTTAATACTGGCTTTACAATTAGAAAATCTAGACCCATTTACTAAAACAATGGTAAATCTATTTTTATTGAAAGACCAATTTTTTTGTTGTTTGAAAATATTACTTAATGACTAATTAGTATATTCTGGTAGAGTATTACTTTGGCAAATTTGTGGCAATATATAAGATTATTGCCCTTTTCATTCATTTAATTGGATATGCAACTGTAGAATGCGTACAATTCTTCCAAAACTTTTGATTCCGCATTTCTTCTTTGTTAGGGCATCTCTACTGGTTCATGCTGCTGACATATCACCCACATTACTATCGTGCACGATTAGCTATGACAGCAAGGGTAACTGGATCATTTACACTAAAAACAGAAAATGCTAGAGAAACTCAGCCAACAGAAAGACAGCAAAGAGAAATATTGAAATATTAACTTATACTGGACTTGAAATGTGAACTCAGTTTCACTCTCTACAGATGCTGCCAGTTGCTACGTTTCATCAGTTTTTCTGTTTTTACTTCAAATTACAGCATCTTCAGTATTTTGCTTTCATTTAATTGATTGATGACCACAGTCAAGATCATTACAGTCTCATATATTCACTATGAATATAAAAACTTTACAAACAAAAAATACAGGAATTGATGGAGAACACATCAACAAGGATTCATCTAAGCAGCCTTAGATGGTAGAAGAATGCAAATTATGTTATCTTCAGCAGTAACTTTGCTGTGATGAGCTAAATTGGTATAGATCAGATCGTCAGACTATACAGCTAGACAAATACTGCACTTACCTAATGAACTGCAACCGTAAAATAATCTTCATTATTTAGTATAATAACAGAAGAAAACTAGTTTGATATTTTAATGCTCAGGGAAAATCTCGATATTATTCAATGAAAGAAAAATTCAATTTTTAAAAGTACATTGATTGCTCTGTTCATAAATGTTTTAGAAAGAAATCAGTGTCAAAGAACTTGCCACAATCGAAAATGTCAGCAAGACATTCTTTCAGATCTAAACAAAAGGCAACCGGAAGTCCTATGAAATGTTCAATTTTCAAAGGGAATACTTGATTATTACGGTGTTTAAAGTTTGAAATTGGAGAAATACCAGTGATTGAAGTACCACATTAGAAGTCTTGAGTATTGCTGAGTTTTCGTTTGACATTCATCAGGACAATTTGCAAAACTGCAAGCTGAAAGGGAAAATGAACATTTATACTCCTAATTTGTTCTGCTGACATGTAAGAAATTGGATATTCTGGGGGTTGTATTCTTCTGTCTTGCAGGCAGGATGTGACAATCTAATCATACTCTGTAAATAGTGTTTTAAGGAATAACCTTATTTCCAGAAACAATGTGAGATTATGTAAATACTTTAGTTTGTTTTTGGGTGGCATGTGACTATGGGGGAGTGGCAGGGGCTTGTGTCTTGTGTGCATGACTGACTGCGATGTCAAATCTGCTAGAAAGGAGAACTGTTCCCTTGTTTAGAGAGCTTCTCTTGACACGCTTCGCAAGCATTGCGAGGAATGTTGAGTGATCTTCCAAAGTTTGTACTTGCTTAATAAATTTTGGTTCACATAAGTTGGCATATTGCATTTGCATCAAGTGCGTAAGAATCTTGAGAAAAAGAACCTAACACTCTATGAGAGGAGAATGCTGATTGATTGGCAACTGGTCACTGATTGATAGAGGCACTTCCATAGAATGCACCTATTAATCCTGATTGACAGTTAACTGTTCGGATTTGTTTAAGTTTTAAATCAGGCAGGTTGACTCTGATGGTCAGGGTAGTGCTCTGAGGAATAAAACTGTGAATGGTTCTCAACTACTTTGTTGACTTGAAACACGTACAGTGAGTGCACACATATTTCCTGTTTGCAAAGGACGGGGTTCTGCATTCACTTCTAGTACATGCTAGTGCGCCACACACTGTGAGCCCACATAGACAATTAGCCAAACTGAACTAAACCCAGGTCTCTGGCACCGTGAGGCAGTTGTGTTAACCACTGAGCCATAGCTCCTAATACTGGACATTGTATTGTGAGCTCTGCAAGCATGGGTTGGCCAGGTAGGGTCAGTACCTTGTTTGTTGTGAATAGATAAAAGGAATATCCTGTTAGAAATAAACCACCAGTACTACACACCAGGCAACACATTTGCTCTGACATTCAAATATCATATGGAATTTAATTTAGATAAATGCGAAGTGCTGCATATTGGAAAGCAAATCTTAGCAGGACTTAAGACATTTAATTGTATGGTCCTGGGGAGTGCTGCTGAACAAAGAGACCTTGGAGTGCAGGTTCATAGCTCCTTGAAAGTAGAGTCGCAGGTAGATAGGATAGTGAAGGCGGCGTTTGATATGTTTTCCTTTATTGGTCAAAGTATTGAGGACAGGAGTTGGGAGGTCATATTGCGGCTGTACAGGACATTGGTTAGACCACTTTTGCAATACTGTGTGCAACTCTGGTCTCCTTCTTATCGGAAGGATGTTGTGAAACTTGAAAGGGTTCAGAAAAGATTTACAAGGATGTTGCCAGGGTTGGAGGATTTGAGTGAGAGGGAGAGGTTGAATAGACTGGGGCTGTTTTCCTGAGAGCTTTGGAGGCTGAGGGGTGACCTTATAGAGGTTTATAAAATCATGAGGGGCATGGATAGGGAAAATAGACAAGGTCTTTTCTTTGGGACGGAGGAGTCCAGAATTAGAGGGCCAACCAGATATCCCAACCCAATCTGGTCCCACTTCCCAGCATCCCGCCCATATCACTCCAAACCCTTCCTATTCATATACCCATCCAGAAGCCTTTTAAATGTTGCAATTGTACCAGCCTCCACCACTTCGTCTGGCAGCTCATTCCATACACGTCCCACTCTCTACATGAAAAAGTTGCCTCTTAGGTCTCTTTTACATCTTTCCCCTCTCACCCTAAACCTATGCCCTCTAGTTCCGGACTCCCCTATCTCAGGGAAAAGACTTTGTTTATTTATCCTATCCATGCCCCTCAGGACTTTATAAACCTCTCGATGGTCACCCTCAGCCTCTGACGCTCCAGGGAAAACAGCCCCAGCCTATTCAACCTCTCCCGTTGGCTCAAATGCTCCAACCCTGGCAACATCCTTGTAAATCTTTTCCGAAGACTTTCAAGTTTCACAACATCTTTCCAATATTCCAAAAGTAGCCTAATCAACGTCCTGTACAGCCATAACATGACCTCCCAACTCCTGTACTCAATACTGTGAGCAATAAAGGAAAGCACACCAAATGCCTCCTTCACTATCCTATTTACGTGCAACTCCTCTTTCAAGGAGCTTATGAACCTGCACTCCAAGGTCTCTTTGTTCAGTAGCACTCCCCAGGATCTTACCATTAAATGGTTCAGCCCTGCTAAGATCTGCTTTCCCAAAATGCAGCACCTCATGGTGATTTAAATTAAACTCCATCTGCCATTTCTCAGCCCATTGGCCCATCTGATCAAGATCCCGTTGTAATCTGAGGTAACCTTCTTCGCTGTCCACTACACCTCCAATTTCGGTGTCATCTGCAAACTTACTAACTATACCTCTTATGCTCACATCCAAATCATTTATATAAATGATGAAAAGTAGTGGACCCAACACCGATCCTTGTGGCACTCCACTGGTCACAGGCCTCCAGTCTCAAAAACAACCCTTCACCACCACCCCGTCATATACCTTTGAGCCAGTCCTGTATCCAAATGGCTAGTTCTCCCTGTGTTCCTTGAGATCTAACTTTGCTAACCAGTTTCCCATGGGGAACCTTGTCGAACGCCTTACTGATGTCCATATAGATCACATCTGCCCTCTGCCCTCATCAATCCCCTTTTGTTACTTCTTCAAAAAACTCAATCAAGTTTGTGAGACATGATTTCCCACGCACATAGCCATGCTGACTATCCCTAATCAGTTCTTGCCTTTCCAAATACATGTACACCCTGTCTCTCAGGATTCCCTCCAACAACTTGCCCACCACCGACATCAGGCTCACTGGTCTACAGTTCCCTGGCTTGTCCTTACCACCTTTCTTAAACAGTGGTACCATGTTAGCTAACCTCCAGTCTTCCGGCACCTCACCTGTGACTATTGATGATACAAATATCTCAGCAAGAGGCCCAGCATTCACTTCCTTAGCTTCCCACAGAGTTCTGGAGTATCTCCTCCATCTCCCGTGGCTCCTGTATCTGAAATGTGTGCAACAGGAGGAAACTAGCAGTCTCGTGATGCCTATTATGCAGTTGCAATGAGTGGTATTTGCCACTAACAGGATGCTGCTATCAAGTTAAAGAAAAATGTCTGCCTATCAAATAATTGCATAATATGGCATACGAATTTCAAAGCTGGTATGATGCCAGGTTTGTATGTCATTCATCCCGATGATTCGTGGATCGTATCAAACTGCATTTCCCTTCAGTCATTCAATCAAGTACCAACAAGCAAGGACAAAAACAGAAGTTGCTGCAAAAGCTCAGCGGGTCTGGCAGCATCTATGAAGTGAAATCAGAGTTAACGTTTCGGGTCCAGTGATACTTCCTCAAAACTTGGACCCGCAATCTTAATTCTGATTTCTCTTCACAGATGCTGCCAGACCTGTTGAGCTTTTCCAACATCTTGTTTTTGGTTTTGATTTACAGCATCCACAGGTCATTCAGATTTTATCAACAAGAAAGGTACTGTTTGCATCCAAATAGTTCATGCTAACAATATCTTCAATAGGGTCCAACATTTGATGCGATTCTTCAATTGGACAATATTTGCTGGATAATTATGAGTGCGCAAAGAATTATACTGACAACCAACTGTCACTCAGGGTCACGCTGTGATATACATGCTGGTATTGGAACTATATATATTGATTTTGTATTCTGATAAAATGTCCTGATGAGTGCAAGACAAAAGCCTCATAAAATGATTCTTTTTACAGCAAATTTCAAGTTCTGTGGTACTGAACATTTCCAAACATTAATATTTATTAATTCCAGATGACATGCCCACACATTACCTCTTAATTCCACATATTTTTCCTGTTGACTACAGAAATCACAAAGTAATGTTTACTGAATTTTCAAAATAAGCTACATTAATTAATCAGAAAATATAGTAATATGTATTGACTTACATTAAGTGAAGAAGAGAATGTTACTTTACTAGCAGCAACTATAAAATCCCAAATTAGCATGGTAGCACCAGGCAACCCAATAGAAAAGAACCTTGGAGAACAATGCTTGATGATGGTGTTCACAATATCCTAAAGTATTTTAAAAAATAAGATTAAAACAGAAGACAACTAAAATGGACAGTTTCTCATTGTGTACATCAAATAGAACAAGCAATAACGTTGATCTTAAAGTGCAACTGCTGACACTTAGCACAGTGCTCCAAACAAATCAAATGCAGAAATTATTTGCTAATTACATTAATGCAGCAAATATACTGAAGCAATACCTCAGATGTAAGGTTTATACACATTACCAGAAATGATAGACCTGCGAGTTTTGCAACAGTATGCTTATTTTTACCCACCACTCTAAGATTATTCACTTCATTGGTTTTCTTCTTTTCTCTTCTCAATTATAGCACTTGCTGGAAAAACTACTTGCAAAGCACATGCAAGATTAATTATCTGTTCAAAGTTTTAATTTTTCTTTGCTCTGGTCCAGGTCTAATTGGCTTATTCCAATTATCTTGAGTGTGGTAGCAAAATACCTCAAACCTACATTGCTTGTAATGGAACAGTCACTAGCCCTGAAAATCTTCAACGAGCAAAAACAAAAAATTTACAACAATAGCAACTTTAACCTGAAACTTTAAATTAAATAACAAATTCTGGACATCTGAAAATACACAAATAGACTTTAAACAGGAAAAGCTAACCTGATCAAGATTTAAGAGTCCACTGTGCATTATATTGTAGAAGTGAACCAGAAAATCAGAATTAGGCGAAACATCTTGACGTCGTTTCATAATTTTGCAGATAAGCTTGTATGCATGCAGCTTTCCTTGCTTGTATTTTTCTGGTAATGTTGTTGCCTAATTAAAAAAAAATAAAATTTAGCATCAAATATGGTGTTCAGAAAAAGTTATTGCTTATTAATTACTGAAAGTTGCAGCTTGAATTAGACTGTTATTTTTCACGTACAAGATTTAATTACACGATCTCTACTGCTCATTGATTAAAGGTCTGAAAAGAATTTCAGTCCCGTTTCCAGTTCACAGATATAAGTAAAACAATGTCCAATGACTATAATTACAGGAATGAATAAATCAGTCCCCATTGTGTCGCAGTAATTAGAAACAGGACTACAGGCTGGTAGGTATAGGGAATGCTGGATGACTAAAGAAATTGAGGGTTTGGTTAAGAAAAAGAAGGAAGCATATTTAAGGTATTGACAAGATAGATCGAGTGTAAAGTATAAGATTATAAAGGCAATAGGAGTATACTTAAGAGGGAAATCAGGAGGACAAAAAGGGGACATCAGATAGCTGTGGCAAATAGAATTAAGGAGAATCCAAAGGGTTTTTAC
The DNA here is from genome assembly GCF_004010195.1 of Chiloscyllium plagiosum. Classification (NCBI taxonomy): domain Eukaryota; kingdom Metazoa; phylum Chordata; class Chondrichthyes; order Orectolobiformes; family Hemiscylliidae; genus Chiloscyllium; species Chiloscyllium plagiosum. Next base: position 56,874,943 of record NC_057719.1, read on the forward strand.
AAATACATTAAGGACAAAAGGGTAACGAGGGAGAGAATAGGGCCCCTCAAAGATCAGCAAGGTGGCCTTTGTGTGGAGCCGCAGAAAATGAGGGAGATACTAAATGAGTATTTCGCATCAGTATTTACTGTGGAAAAGAACATGGAAGATATAGAATGTGGGGAAATACATGGTGACATCTTGCAAAATGTCCATATTACACAGGAGGAAGTGCTGGATGTCTTGAAACACAAAGGTGTATAAATCCCCAGGAACTGATCAGGTGTACCCAAGAACTCTGTGGAAGCCAGAGAAGTGATTGCTGGGCCTCTTGCTGAGATATTTGTATCATTGATAGTCACAGGTGAGGTGCCGGAAGACTGGAGGTTGGCTAATGTGGTGCCACTGTTTAAGAACAGTAAGGAGGAGTAAGGTGACTATAGACCAATGAGCTTGACATTGGTGGTGGGCAAGTTGTTGGAGGGAATCCCGAGGGACAGGATGTACATGTATTTGGAAAGGCGAGGACTTATCAGGGATAGTCAACTTGGCTTTGTGCGTGGGAAATCATGTCTCACAAACTTGATTGAGTTTTTTGAAGTAACAAAGAGGATTGATGAGGGCAGAGCAGTAGATGTAATCTATATGGATTTCAGAAAGGCTTTCAACAAGGTTCTCCGAAGGGGGACTGGTTAGCAAGGTTAGATCTCACGGAATACAGGGAGAACTAACCATTTGGATACAAAACTGGCTCAGATAGAAGACAGAGTGGTGGTGGAGTGTTGTTTTTCAGACTGGAGGCCTGTGACCAATGGAGTGCCGCAAGGATCGGTGCTGGGTCTACTACTTTTTGTCATTTACATAAATGATTTGGATGTGAGCATAAGAGGTACAGTTAGTAAGTTTGCAGATGACACCAAAATTGGAGGTGTAGTGGACAGCGAAGAAAGTTACCTCAGATTACAACAGGATCTTGACCAGATGGGCCAATGGTCTGAGAAATGGCAGATGGAGTTTAATTCAGATAAGAGATCTATGGGGCAACTCTTTCACACAAAGGGTGGTACGTGTATGGAATGAGCTGCCAGAGGAAGTGGTGGAGGCTGGTACAACTGCAACATTTAAGAGCCATTTGGATAGGTATATGAATAGAAAGGGTTTGGGGAGATATGGGCTGGGTGCTGGCAGGTGGGACTAGATTGGATTGGGATATCTGGTCAGCATGAACGGATTGGACCAAAGGGTCTGTTTCCATGTTGTACTTCTCTATGACTCTAAATGCAAGTTGCTGCATTTTGGGAAAGCAAAACTTAGCAGGACTTATACACTTAATGGTAAGGTCCTAGGGAGTGTTGCTGAACAAAGAGACCTAGGAGTGCAGGTTCATAGCTCCTTGAAAGTGGAGTCGCAGGTGGATAGGATAATGAAGAAGGCGTTTAGTATGCTTCCTTTTATTGGTCAGAGTATTGAGTACAGGAGTTGGGAGGTCATGTTGCGGCTGTACAGGACGTTGATTAGGCCACTTTTGGAATATCGGAAAGATGTTGTGAAACTTGAAAGGGTTCAGAAAAGATTTACAAGGATGTTGCCAGTGTTGGAATACTGCATGCAATTCTGGTCTCTTTCCTATCGGGAAGATGTTGTGAAACTTGAAAGGATTCAGAAAAGATTGACAAGGATGTTGCCAGGGTTGGATGATTTGAGCTATAGGGAGAGGCTGAACAGGCTGGGGCTATTTTCCCTGAAGCGTTGGAGGTTGAAGGGTGACCTTAGAGAGGTCTACAAAATCATGAAGGGCATGGATACGATGAACAGGCAAAGTCTTTTCCCTGGGGTCAGGGAGTCAAGAACTAGAGGGCTTAGGTTCAGGGTGAGAGGGGAAAGATAAAGAAGAGACTTAAGGGGCAATGTTTTCATGCAGAGGGTGGTACGTGTATGGAATTAGCTGTCAGAGGAAGTGGTGGAGGCTGGTACAATTGCAACATTTAAGAGGCATTTGGATGGGTACACGAATGGAAGGGTTTGGAGGAATATGGGCCGGGTGCTGGCAGTTGCGACTATCTGGTCGGGATGGACGGGTTGGACCAAAGGATCTGTTTCCATGCTGTACATCTCTATGATTCTATGATAATCTGCAGTAATATACAAAAGTTGAAATTGAGATAGCTAAATTTATTCCATTTAACACACTGTTAATTGCATCCTCTGAACAGTACCACTGCATGCTTGCACTGACATGAGGGTACTATTTCATGTGAGAAGGTGACATGTGCTTCCAGTACAAGCAGGGCCATATGAATTTGACAGAGCTTCCAAACAGATCAGTATTAATATATTTAAACAAAGAATTAATAAATAGATGAATATGATGTAAGTACCAAATGACTCCATAATTCAATGTAAATATTTCCATTTTAATTCTTTATAATCTTCTAACTTGAAGAATTGAACACATACTGGCTGATCACCCATTTTCTACACTTCCTAAACTTGAGGTCATCCAAGACTATGCCACTCAGGTTTTAACTTGCTGCAATTCCTACTCCTGATTAATTCTGGGCTTGCTGACTTAGATTGGTTTGGTTCAAGTAATGTTTTGACTTGAAAGTTCTGTTCCTGGTTTTCAGGGGGATGATGATTTAGTGGGGAAAGTTGCTTCGTTCTATGCTATAAATGTTTATGATTCTGTACCAATTATTATTTGCAATGAATAGTTTGGTGATTTTATTACTATTGTTAACCATGTGATTTACAACACAATCCTCTGGTTTTGGCCATTAATTTTGCACTAAAATAGATCCTCAAGTTTTCCTATCACCTTATAAGTTTGAACATATCGCAACATGATATTTTGACACTTTATCATGAAGTGACAACTGTGCCACTAATGTTCATACCACTGATAGAAATATTTTGATAATATTTCGAAACAATCCGTTTTTTCCATAATCAACACAAAACAATAATAAGTGCACTTATTCAATGTCTAAATCCTGATAATGAAAGCAGTATACAATGTTTAATAATTGCATTTCCCTTTTTCTTCAACAGTTAATAAATGTAAATTAAGTCAAGCCAAATGTAGAAAAAATAAGAATGAACCACATCAAGATGTATGGATGACACAAATGAGAAACCTTGATGATGATTAAGGACATTAACCTATTTTATTATGCAGCATTAAATATTTAAGCATTCTATAAAACAGTAAAACAATTCATTCTAAAAATCTGGATCTAAAAATCATTGTGGCATACTACTATACACAAAACAGCCAGATAAGATGCTCAATGGCACCAATAAACTTAGTGCACCAACAAAAGAGAATTATAACGACAGTCGTGTATTAAACAGAATTAATGCTGAAATACACACTTTCCTTGAAAATATGAACCATCCATAGAAACAAACAGAAATATGTCTAAGAATTATGGACTATAATTATATGACCAACAACTAAGTATGAATATAATATATTCTGCAGCTTCAGGTCTAGGCGGCTGTAGGCCAAAGGTGGATGTTCAAGAGATGAGATCTTATATCTGAGGGTTATAGGGTAGAAAACAATTACAGAAATGGGGAGGGCATGGCCATAGTGGAGCCTGAAAACAAGGATAAGAACTTAAAAATTGATTTCTTGATTCCTCTGGTCGTCAATGAAAGCTAAGATTCTGAGCAAATGGCAACCTGGTGAACTATAAATTTTGGAACTCAAAACAAGTCAAAAAGAAAATAAACCTAGATCTGGACGGACATTGAAAGAGTTGACATTCCCCATTACAAAACTTGTGAATCCAGCAGCCACTTTGGCAGTTCCACGTGCAGCTGAAAAAAGGAATCTCAGAAATCATGACAAGGTTTGACCCGAGGGTTGCATGAGTCCTTCGATGTTTGATTTGATCAAACGAGGGTTCATGTTCAGGAAAGGAGAGAGTGATAACGCTTGAAATATGGCTGCATTTGACAGAGTGCAGACTCAAAGAATCCTTGTAAAACTGAAATTAGCGGAAATCAAGAGAAAATTAGCTGCTGACTGCAGCCATACCGAGCACTTTTGGGGGAGTTTATGGTGCACTGTTATTGTTGCTAGACAAACAACCCACAGACCCAGATAATGCCCCTGTTGAGAGAATGAAATATGCCTTTTCTAGCACCTTTAAAGTCTTCAAGTGTTTCCAAAGTAAGTACTGTTTTGTGGATGCATATATTGACTAGCTTCAATATAGCAGAGTCAGACAATTGCTTAATTTGCTTTTCGTGCTATTGACATAGAAATGAATGATCAAGGTTGCATTCCCTACTTTAGAAAAAATTAAAAATCATATGACACCAGTTTATAGTCCAACAGGTTTATTTGGAAGTACAAGCTGCCCCTTCATCAGGTAGTAGGTTCATTGTACACAGAATTTACTTTAGAAAACACTTTACAGTCAATTCAACACTTCAAATGGAATTGCTGTTGGAGTGTAGAAAATGCAGTCAAGTTATGCTCAACAAAGTTGCCAAATAGCAATACCAGATAGTCTGTTTTAGTGATCTTGATGGAAGCATCAGTAAATCGAGAAAAACTTCACCGCTCTTCAAAAAATGCTGCAACTTTTTATTGCCAATCTAAGAGGATACATAGGGGCACTGTTTAAAATTTCACCTGAAAAGCAGCAATACTCACCAGTGCTGCACTGAAGTGTCAGCCTGGATTATGTGCTCACATTTCTGGAGTTAAATTTAACTCATAATTTTCAAAAGCAGAGGGAAGAATGCTAACAATTGACTCACAGCCAGAATATTGTAAGGAACTTCCGTATTCCTGCTAGAAAAGTGTCTTTGATGTTCACCTGATGGGGTAGGTGGTTTAATATCTCATTTGGAAGATAACATGATTAGTGGAGTTTTGGCACTTCTGAACACACACACCTTCTGACTGAAAGATGAGGGTGATTTCACTAAGTTAAGGGCATGAAATACTGAAAGAACAACTTGAAATTTCTGAATGCTCTGAAGGCTTAGTGTATGAATTGATTGATGGAAATAATAGCAAAAAATAGATCATTCATCTTTGAGAAACAATTTAACTTACCTTAAAAAGCCAAGGAGTTAGAATTCTGAGAGGTGGTATCAAAATTGGAGGTGGTGGGGAGGTGTGATTGTCTACTGTAATTCCAAGATTATCTCTCACCTTTAAAAAAAAAGGAAATTATCTTTTGACAAAATAATTATAAATGTTTTAATAAGACAATATTTTACTGTGAATATTTCACAAAGCAAGGAATTTCAGATGAATACTTTAGGTGAAAATCATATCTATTGATTTGCAAGCTTTAGAAACCAAGGTAATCAAAGTTTTAAGATAACAGTGTGGCTTGTTAAGAATAATCGGCACAACTTAAACAGTATTAACTTGGAATGCAGGAATTGGTAAACAAGGAAAGACTATGATCCACTGAATTCATTATTTACCACCTTGCTAGCCATTGATGCAATAATGGTGCTTTTAATCAAACAAAACAATCAATCTCGAACGACTCTCCCATAACAGACACAGAACGAAACAAGGAAACCTCTAGCAATGTGAAGTTATAGAAAACTCAGGATCACGTCACCTGTTCCTCTCATGCATACACTCACTACATCTCATGTCTTAAATTATTCTCATATTCTAAATGAAAATATTATTTTCTCCAAGAAAGATATCGAAGTTGTATTTAAATCCATCATACTGTATGCTTTCTTCGTCACTCAAGCCTGAGGATGAGGGGTGACTTGATAGAGGTTTATAAGATGATCAGAGGAATAGATAGATGGTAGAGTCAGAATCTTTGGTGACCTTTAAGCGTCAATTGGATAGGTACATGGATGGGTGCTTAAGCTAGGACAAATGTTCGGCACAACATCGTGGGCCGAAGGGCTTGTTCTGTGCTGTATTGTTCTACGTTCTATGTTCTATGACTCTATATGGATTGCCTAAATTAAATACAAGAGGAAAAGAGATCAACTCTAATTAATAGGTGTAATGGAGAAAAATCATTACTGTTCACACTTACATCTGGCACATAGGAAAATCACCTCAGCCTTAGAATACTGTTGTAAAATGCCCTCAAATCAATCATTTTCAGACCAAGGCTTAGATGGACCGAGTTTTAATCAGTTAGAGAATCAAGGATTATGGAGAAAATGCAGGAAAGTGCAGTTGAGGATTATCAGATCAGCTCGGATCTCATCGAATGGCCTACTTCTGCACTTATGTTTTATGATCTTATGAACTTCATTACTTTCTCTTTGTGGCAGTGGTGCATTCACTGACCATGGCACAGTATTATGCTCCATTCAGTCCTCCTCCAATATTGAAGATGCTTACAACACACTACAGGACTGATAATGGGATGACAAGCAGTAGTGACATTTTTGCACTGTTGATGTCGTGCAATGATCATCTCTGACAAGCAAAACCTAGTCATGTCTCCCTTATCTTCACCTGCACCATTATCATCCAACATCAATACTGGGGTCACCGCTTACAAAGAAAATAGGAGAGGAATAGGCTATTCATCCCATTGAGCCACCTCCACTATGCAACAGGATCGTGACTTAATCTTTCTTAATGACATATCCCAATTCTCTCACTATATCCCTTGACAACATGTAGCTAAAAGCCTATTTCTTCCTTAATTATATTCAGTGACTTTCTCTCTACAGCCTTCTGTGGTAGAAGGTTCGACAGGTTCACCACCATTTGAGTGAAAGAAAATTCTCCTTGTTTCAGTCCAAAATGGCATACCTCAATCTGAGACTGCAACTATTTGTTCTGGACACACCAGCCAGGGGAAACATCATTCCTGCAGCCAGTCTGCTCAACCCTCTCAGAAATTTCCTCTTTCCAATGAGAAATGGTTATACTAATCATTTCTTATCCATGCCTTTTAATTAAGTGACCAAGTCTATCACAGTCAACTTACCTATCAAATGTTCATAGCTTCCACGGTGTACATTCAAGCTGTCAGTTTTATATTAGACTACCTGCTATTCTATCCCAGTGCCGTTATGGTCACTTTTTCTTCAAGGATATCTCACCACAAGATTATTATTGAACCTCTTCTCACTGCACGAAAAACAAATCGAAGATGTCCTATCCTTGAGTTGGTTCTTGAGTGTACTGGTTTAAACAAAACCACACTATACATACTCCAGGAATTCATCTGCACAATATTACTACTCAAGTGGTTTGTGCACTTTTTGTATAGATTAAAATCACCCATGATTACTGTAGTACTCTTACAGCTTCCACCTCTAATTTCCTGCTTCATGCCGCCCTAAACTCACCATTAGTATTTGAAGATGTATGGACAACTCCAATTAATGCTTTCTGCCCTTTGTTGCTTGTTTATTCCCCCAGATTGATTCCATATCTGGACTTCTTGTGCTAATATCTTTTCTCACCACTGCACTGACTTCACCTTTCACTAACCATGCTAATTCACCTCATTTTCCATTTCAATATCCTTGGATGTTCAGTTCCCAGCCTTGGTCACCCTGAAGTCATGTCTCCTTAATGACAATCAATTATATCAGAGCTGTTTACAACTATTTGCACTGTCAATTCACCTACCTTATTGCAAATACTCTGCACAATCATTTAGACTTTTCTTTTCAACATTTCCACACATTCTAGTTTGTACTCCAACCCCATTTGTTGCTAGCCAGTGTTTCCTCTGCCTTCACTTTTTCTTTCTACCCTTCTATCTTTCAGTTCATCTTTGCTTCCCTCACCTTCACCTCTTTGCCCAGGTTCCCAGACCCTGCCAACAAACCCTCACTCACAATAATGGCCAGTGCCCCTCTGAAGATATTAACACTAGTCCTGCTGGGTTGCTTGGATAGGTCCCACTTCTTCCTCAGAATATATTCTAATGCCTCAAATATCATAATCCCCCAACCCCATTCCTCCAGCCATTTGGTTTATTCACCTATTCCTGATCTCATTCATATGTGACATTGGAGGTAATTCAAAGATTACTACTTCAGGCTTTCTTTTTTAAATTATTTCCTAGCTTCCTCTATTGTGCTTACAGGACTTTATACCTCTTCTTACTTCTGTCATGATACTGATATAGTATACAACCTCCAGCTGCTCTCTCTCACCTTCAGAACATTCTGCAGCCGTTCTGTGACAACCTTGACCCTGGTACAAGTGAGGCAACACACCACTCTAATGTCTCATCTGTGGGTGCAGTAATGTCTGTTCCTCTTATAATAGAATATGACCACAATTGCTCTCCTACTTATCTTTTCTCCTTTCCTGTGCAACTGAGCTGCTCCTGGTGCCACAGATTTGATTCTTGCTGCATTCCCTGAGAAACCAGCTCCACCAGCAGTATCAGAATTGGAAAGTAGGTAGTTCCAGAGGACTCCTGAATGACTTAACTGGTGCTTTTTCTCTAACTGGTAATCACCTACACCATTTCTGCCTATGCACTCTTTATCTTTAGCATAACCACCCCACTGTACATACTATCCACAAAGATCTCAGCCTTGCAGAGGTTCCACGGTGACTCCAGTTGCTGCTGCAGACCTGAAACGTGGATTTTCAGTAGCTGGGCTGGAGACATCATCTGCATACTTGATGACCTTGGACACTGGAGTTAACCCTGATTTCTCACATTGCACAAAAGGAGCATTCACTGGGTTGTGCTACCTTGCAAACATAATTTTCTCCAGGACAATGAGAGATGGGACTTAAATTCTGGCTTAGCCAGCGATGCCCATACCCTGTGAACTAAAAAAAAATTGATCATGGATTACCACAAACAAGGTTACCTTGAAAGGCAATCCATGAGCTTGAACCATTTCCATCAAATCTTGGAAAGATTGCAGATTACAGGGAAGTAGTCACACCTCTGGTGCAAGAAAGAGGCAGATGGGTTACAGTCAAGGGATGGAAAGGGAACCGGCAGGCAGTGCAGGGAACCCCTGTGGCCGTTCCCCTCAATAACTTGGATACAGGTGTGTGTGCGTACGTACCAGGGCTAGGCATTGGGGCACAGGTCTCTGGCACAAAGTCTGTCCCAGGTGCTCAGAAGGGAAGGGGGGAATGAGCAGATCATTAGTCATTTGGGACTCCACAGTTAGGGGAACAGATAGGAGGGTCTGTGGGAATGAGGGAGACTCATGGTTGGTGTGTTGCCTCCGAGGTGCCAAGATTCATGATGTCCTGGATCATGTATTTGGGATCACTGAGGGGGAGCAGCCTCAAGTCGTGGTCCACATAGGTACTAACAACATAGGTAGGAAAAGGGATAGGGATTTAAGGCAGAAATTCAGGGAGCTAGGGTGGAAGGTTAGAGCTAGAACAAACAGAGTTGTTATCTCTGGTTTGTTGTCCATGCCACATGTGAGTGAGGTAAGGAATACGGGGAGAGAAAGGAGTTGAATACGTGGCTACAGGGGAGGTGCAGGAGGGAGGGTTTCAGAAACCTGGATAATTAGGGCTCATTCTGGGATAGGTGGGACCTCAACAAACAGAATGGCCTACACCTGAGCCAGAGGGGTATCAATATCCTGGATGGAAATTTACTAATGTTCTTTGAGAGGATTCAAACTAATTCAGCAATAGGTTGGGAACCTAAATTGTAGTTCCAGTGTCCAGGGAGTTGAACGTAGTGAGGTCAGAAATGAGGTTTCAAGGTTGCACGAGTTCACTGGCAAGCAGGAAGGTGGTTTGAAGTGTCTACTTCAAGGCCAGGAGCATCCCGAATAAAGTGGGTGAAATCGCAGCATGGGTGGTTACCTGGGACTTCGATGTTGTGGCCATTTCGGAGACATGGAGAAAGCAGGGATGGGAATGGTTGCTGCAGGTTCTGGAATTTAGGTGTTTCAGTAAGAACAGAGAAGATGATAAAAGAGGGGGTGTGTCATTGTTGGTCAAGGACAGCATTACGGTGGCAGAAAGGACATTTGAAGACTCAGCTACTGAGCAAGTACAGGCTGAGGTTAGAAACAGGCAAGGGGAGATCACCCTGTTGGGAGGTTTCTATCAGCCTCCAAATTGTTCCAGACATGTCGAGGAAAGGATAGCAAAGATAATTCTGGATAGGAGCGAGAGTAAAGGGTAGTTGTTATGAGGGACTTTAATTTTCCAAATATTGACTGGAAATACCACAGGAGAAAGTGAGGACTGCAGATGCTGGGACCAGAGTTGAAAAATGTGGTGCTGGAAAAACATAGCAGGCCAGGCAGCATCCGAGGAGCAGGAGAATCGATATTTCGGGCATAAGCCCTTCTTCAGGAATGGGAAATACCATAGTTCGAGTACTTTAGATGGGTCAGTTTTTGTCCAACGTGTGCAGGTGGTTTCCTGACACAGTATGTAGACAAACCAACAAAGGATGAGGCCACATTGGATTTGGAGCTGGGTAATAAACCTGGCCAGATGTTAGATTTGGAGGTAGGTGAGTACTTTAGTGATAGTGACCACAATTTGGTTATGTTTACTTTAGCGATGGAAAGGCAAGGTCATATAACACAAGGCAAGAGTTATAGTGGGGAGAAAGGCAATTATGATGCAGAAGATGGGGAAGAAAACTGCAGGGGATGGGCACAATTGAAATGTGGAGCTTATTCAAGGAACAGCTACTGCGTGCCCTTGATAAATATGTACCTGTCAGGAAGGGAGGAAGTGGTCAAGTGAGGGAACCGTGGTTTACTAAAGAAGTTGAAACTCTTGTTAAGAGGAAGAAGGCGGCTTATGTTAGGATGAGAAATGAAGGCTCAGTTAGGGCGCTTGAGAGTTAAAAGTTAGCCAGGAAAGACGGAAAGAGAGCGTGAAGAAGAGCCAGGAGTCATGAGAAGTCATTGGTAGATAGGATCAATGAAAAGCTTTCTAATAGGTATATCAGGAATAAATTAATGACTAGAGAAAGATTAGGCCTAATCAAGGATAATAACTGGAAGTTGTGCGTGGAATCAGAGGAGTTAGGGGAAGTGCTAAATGAATGTTTTTTGTCTTTTTCCAATGTGAATACTAACAATGTTGTCGAAGAGAATACTGAGATACTGGCTACTAGGCTAGTTGGGATTGAGGTTCACAAGGAAGAGGTGGTAGCAATTCTGGAAAGTGTGAAAATAGTTAAGTCCCCTTGGCTGGTGGGATTTATCATCGGATTTTCTGTGAAACCAGAGAAGAGGTGCTGAGCCTTTGGCTTTGATCTTTATGTCGTCCTTGTCTACAGGAACAATGCCAAAAGACTGGAGGATAGCAAATGTTGTCCTCTTGTTCAAGGTGGGGTAGAGATAACCCTGCTAATTATAGACCAGTGAGCCTTACTTCGGTAGTGGGCAAAGTGTTGGAAAAGTTTATAAGGGATAGGATTTATAATTATCTGGAAAGGAATAATTTGATTAGGGATAGTCAACACGGATTGGTGAAGGGTAGGTCGTGCCTCACAAACCTTATTGAGTGCTTTAAGAAGGTGGCCAAACGGGTGGATGAGGATAAAGCGGTTGTTGCGGTGCATATGGATTTCAGTAAGGAGTTTGATAAGGTTCCCCACAGTAGGCAATTGCACAAAATACAGAGGCATGGGATGGAGGGTGATTTAGCGGATTGGATCAGAAATTGGCTAGCTGAAAGAAGACAGAGGGTGGTGGTTGATGGGAAGTATTCATCCTGGAGTTCAGTTACTGTTGGTGTACTGCAAGGATCTGTTTTGAGCCACTGCTGTTTGTGATTTTTATAAACAGGAGAAAGTGAGGTCTGCAGATGCTGGAGATCAAAGTTGAAACTTTATTGCTGGAACAGCACAGCAGGTCAGGCACTGCAAGGATCTGTTTTGAGCCACTGCTGTTTGTGATTTTTATAAACAACCAAGACGAGTGCATAGAAGGATGGGTTAGTAAATTTGCGGATGACACTAAGGTCAGAGGAGTTGTGGACTGTACTGAAGGATGTTGCAGGTTATAGAGGGACATAGATAAACTGCAGAGCTGGGCTGAGAGATAGCAAATGGAGTTTAACGTGGAAAATTGAGAGGTGATTCAATTTGGAAGGAGCAACTGGAATGCAGAGTACTGGGCTAATGGTAAGATTCTTGGTAGTGTAGATGAGCAAAGCGATCTCGATGCCCATGTACATAGATCCCTGAAAGTTGCCCAGATTGATCGGGTTGTTAAGGCGACATACGGTGTGTTAGCTTTTATTGGTAGAGGGATTGATTTTCGGAGCCACAAAGTTATGCTGCAGCTCTACAAAACTCTGATGTGGCCACACTTCGAGTATTGCATACAGTTCTGGTCACCAGTTCATAGGAAGGATGTGGAACCTTTGGAAAAGCTTCAGATGAGATTTACTGACATGCTGACTGGTATGGAGGGAAGGCTGAGGGATATGTTTTCGTTCGAGAAGAAAGTTGAGAGGTGACTTAATTGAGACATATAAGTTAAGCAGAGGGTTAGATAGGGTGGACAGCGACAGCCTTTTTCCTTGGATGGTGATGGCTAGCACGAGAGGACATAGCTTTAAATAGAGGGGTGATAGATATAGGACAGATGTCAGAGGTAGTTTCTTTACCCTGAGAGTAGTGGGGGCATGGAACACACTGCCTGCAACAGTAGTAGACTTGCCAAATTTAAGGGCATTTAAATGACCATTGGATAAACATTTAGATGAAAATGGAATAGTGTAGGCTATATAGGCTACAGATTGGTTCCACAGGTCGGTGTAACATCGAGGGTTGAAGGACCTGTACTGCACTGTAATGTCCTAGAACCTACAGAAGAGTTTCAAAACATTGGTCAGAGATATTCCAATGATATTGGCAAACAGAAAAGTACACATATTCAGCCTCCAATCTTTCTGTAATTCATTCATGGGAGATGGTATTGATGTCTGAGCCAGCATTTATTGCCCATCCTTAATTGCTCTTGAGAAGGTGGTGGTGATGATCTGCCATCTTGAACTGCTGCAGTTCAATTACATAATCAAATTTGTGCACTATCTGCTGAATAATTTACATTTGAAAACTTAAACACAGTTGACTTCATATCCAACACAGCATCATTGGCAGTTACAAAATAACATCACTTCACCTCCACAATCCATGATCCTGGCAACACGTGCATTTAAAGTACAAACACATTTTATTACATTCTAAGACAATAGAGAACCTGTTACAGGTGTTATGTTGGATTGCGATCTCAAACAGTTGCGGCTCCCTGTCTATTTGCTCCACTTATTAGTTATCTATGCTTTAACCTGAACTGGTTCTGACTCTGGAGATAGTATGAAATAAAGATAGCAGAAACTGAGGTGAAAACAAAATACTAGCAAAATACAGGATCAGGCAGAGAACGATTTTAAGTGGATTTTGATTTTTTGGGATTCTCAGGCATCTGGTCACACAGGGGGTTAAATTACTGAACAAATAATTCAGATGGCTGAATTCATGAGCTGGCAACCGGGGTTCAAACTCCATCATGGCTGTTGGAAAATTTACATTCAATTAATTGAACAAACCTAGAAGGAAAAAACCCTGTCTTCAATGGTGACCATGAAACAAAAAAAAATTGTTTTCTAAAATTTACTAGTATCTATCAGGAAAGAACATCTTCCATTCTTACCCAGTCTGATTTATGCAGCTCCACACTCAGTAAATTGGCTGACTCTTAGCTACTCTGCCAAGCTACTTTGAGAAACTGTATTGAAACCAGACAAACAAATCTGCATAAACTCGTGGCAGGAACAACAAAAATACTCCCATCCCTGTCAGCCTCACAAAGACCACTTTCACTATCATCTGCCAAATTTGGGAGAGCTGTTCCATAGATTAATAATGTAATAGGCTAACATAGACACACTCATGGAGTCATACCTTACAGTTAATTCCCCAGGGTCCTATATCAACATTAATACAATAATAAAATATTGCAGATTCTGAAAATCTGAAATAAATATAAAAATATCGGACGTACTCAGCAGGTCAGGCAACATTTCTGGAGAGGGAAAAACATGTTTCGGATAGATGATGATCTTGCAGCATTTCAGGTCATCTATCTCAAAGCCGAATTAATTTTCTCTCTATATACATGCCACCTGATCATGCTTGTCATGAAAAGTTGTGGATAATTTCACAGTTAATAGGAGCAGACAGCTTTAGAAACGTCCCCATGCTCAATAGACAGCAAGACTAGTATATAGTCTTGTGGGCGGCACAGCGCCAGAGACCCGGGTTCAATTCCCACCTCAGGCGACTGACTGTGTGGAGTTTGCACGTTCTCCCCGTGTCTGTGTGGGTTTCCTCCGGGTGCTCCGGTTTCCTCCCACAGTCCAAAGATGTGCAGGTCAGGTGAATTGGCCATGCTAAATTGCCCGTAGTGTTAGGTAAGGGGTAAATGTAGGGGTATGGGTGGGTTGCGCTTCGGCGGGTCAGTGTGGACTTGTTGGGCCGAAGGGCCTGTTTCCACACTGTAAGTAATCTAATCTAATTAGAAATGTAAGTAATCTAATCTAAGTGCAGAAGACATGGCATTTGAAACTATCTTCAGTCAGAATTATTAAATGGACATCTCCTCAAGGAGATCCCCAGCATCACAGATGCCAGAGTCTTGCCAAGTCAAGTAATTTTCCATGATATCATGAAATAACTAAAAGGAATTAGATAAAGTGAAGCTTATGGACTCTGTAAACACTGTGGCTGCAGTAGTAATGACATGTTCAGAGCTAGCCATGATTTTAGCCAAGCTCTTTGAGTACAGCGACAATATAGAACAATGTGGAAAATTGTTGAGCATCTCTAGCCCACTGAATGCAGAACAGATCCAAACAATCCAAGTAATCACAACCCAACAGTCTATTCTCAATCATCATCAATATGACGGAACGTTCACAATATTAAGCATTACTTACTCACCAAGAATCTATTCAATAATGTTCAATTCAGGTTTCAACAGGAGTACCTGAATTCAGACCGTATTAATGTTTTGGCCCAAACATGGATGAATACACTGACAGCGACTGCCTCTGACATCAATGAAACATATGACTGTGAGAGACATCTAAAAGTACAAGTAAAATTTCAGTTCATGGGATTGGAGGAAACCTTGCCAGTGGCAGCAGTGATACGTAGCACAAAGCAAGATGTTTGTCATTTTAGAGGCCAACTGCTTCAGTCCCATGGATGTAGCAGCTAGGAGTTTGTCAGCATAGTGTCCTCGGCCCAATCATTTTCAGCTGTTTCATCAATGACCGTTCCTTCATCACCAGGTCAAAAACAGAGAAACCTAATGTTTAGGTGTGTTCAGAACCTTTGCCACTTCTCAGATAATGCAGTCTACGTCTGTGTGCGCAACATTTATGGCTTGGGCTGATAAGTAGCAAGATTTTTTTCTGCCGCACAAATGCTAGGCAATGAGCATCTTCCACAAGGTATCATCGTTGTATGACATTCAATGGCATTTACATTGCTGAATTCTCCATTAAAATCCTGGGGTCATCTGAGCCCTGAATATACTGTGACTAAAAGAGCATGTAAAAGGCTGGGTATTTTATTGTGAGCTCCCGACTCTCCAAAGCCTTTCCAATTTCTATAAAGGAACAAGTCAGGAATATGATGAAAATACTCTCCACTTTCCTGGATGAGCGCAATTTGAACATCGCTCAAAGGGCTAAAACTTGACAGCATGTAGCCTACTTGATTGTACTACATCCACCATTTTAAATATTCCATCCTCCCATCATAAGTGCAACACGGCCAAAATGTGCACCACCTAAAGAATGGACTGCAACAACTTGTTAAAGCTTTATTAATACGTATGCCTCTATGCTCATGAGCATCATCACCTACGGCCAAAAGGGCAGCAGAACCACGGGAGACTCTGACACAGAAAAATATTGCTGTTCTTTCATTGCCAATGGATCAAAATCCCAGAATTCCTTACTTAACAACACTGAAGAGGCAGGTGGGTGGAATTATCTTCACCACACAGGCTCCAGTAGATAATGGCAGTCGTTCACAATCTCTCCATCAATTGAGTGGGCAATAAATGCTTGTCAGTGACACTCACATCCCATTAATGAATGCAACATGTGAATTTCAACAAGATTAAACTTTAAACAGCAAATCACAAGTTGCTTTCATAAACTGCAAACTATAAATAACAACCATGTACTATCCACTTTCTATTTATTCCGAAAAAAAAAGCATCAAAAACATCAATATGGAAAGCTTAGTCCATCATAGCACTGCTAATCTTTGCAAGCAAGCTTAAACTAAGTGCTTACCTTGGCCAAATTCTGCCACAGCTCGCATAAATAGTCAAAAACTTGAGCATGAATTTCAGGATCCTTAATGCAGTTGACATCTCCCAAAATACCAAGCATCCGTCTCCACATAACTGTAGCAACATCTTCATGCCAACCTTTAAGACTTCCTCCTGCCATCACACTGCAATCTTCATTTGGAAATTCACTGTTTTCTGCTCAATGCAACATTTTAAGTTATAGAACAGACAATATACATATATAGTTTAGAAAAATTACATTTAACACAAAAAAGTACATCAAATTAAAATTTAAATACTTTGAAACTATCACTACATAGAAACAAATGCCATCAATACAACATGAATTGTGTAAACCTGTACTCAAATAAAAATGATCACATAACAGTTTCTTAACTGCCCTCCAGTGCATCTCCCCTGCTTCCTGCACCTCTGCCCTTGAACCCCCCCCCACCCCCCACCCCGTCCAAAAGATAAAACCCCTCTGGTCCTTACCTGCCACCACACCAATCTCCGGATACAACACATCATCCTCTGTCATTTCCACTACCAATAGTCAGACCCTACCAGGGATATATTTCCCTCCCTACACCTATCAACATTTCACAGAGATCATTCCCTCTGCGACTCTCTTGTTAGGTCCATGCTCCCCCCACTCAAATCAACCCATCCCCCACTCCTGGCACCATCCATTGCAACTGCAAGAGCTGTAAAATCTGTGCCCACACCTCCCCTTAAGTCCCCAAAGGATCCTTCCACTCCAGCAGAGATTTTCCTGCACATCCAAACACCTCACTTACTGTGTCTGTTGCTCTTGATGTGGTCTCCTCTACACTAAGGATACAGGACGCCAACTTGCGGAATGTTTCAGAGAATATCTCCGGGACACACGCACCCAACAACCCCACTGCCCTGTGGGTGACCATTTCAACTACCCCCGCTCGGCTCCGCCAAGGACATGCAAGTCCTGGGCTTCCTGCACTGCCAAATCTAAGCCACTTGGGAGAAGAACACCTCATCTTCCGCTTTGGGACCGTCCAACCACACGGTAGCAATGTCGATTTCACCAGTTCCCTCATCCCCCCTCCACCCACCTTATCCCAGACCCAACCCTCCAACTGGGCACTACCCTCTTGAACTGTCCTAGTTGTCCATCTTCCTTTACATCTATCTACTCTGACCTATCACCATCAACCCCCACCCACAATCCTGATGAAGAGTGTATGCTCAAGACCTCGACTCTCCTACCCTTCAGAAGCTGCCTGACCTGCTGTGTTTGTCCAGTGTCACACTTTTGACTCTGATCTCCAGCATGTGCAGTGCTCACTTTCTCCTAGCTGGCATGTCTTACCATAAAAACAATTTAGATAAAAGGAAAACATTTCCAACGAAGTGTATCTATGTCATAGTACCATACTGAGGGATCAAGATTAAATGTTTGGAATAAGTCGCATAGTTAACTTTAAATGAATTAACTATGTAAGTAATACCCAAGTCATCTGGAGTCTGCAAGACTGAATGATGCAATTTTTCATCCAGAGGTAAATCTTTTTGTTCCATATGATCAGCATTCAAAGTAGACGGAGAAGGTGTCTGAGATCTTGAACATGTGTTTGAATGTGAAGGAGAAGCACTTTCAGAACCTGAAGAATATTAAACGATACAAACATAATAACTTGAGAGACCACAACATAAGAAAAAAACTGAAATTGAAAATAATGGATGACATATATCATTTAGCAATAATGAAGTACAAACCAAACTCCTGACTACTTAAAAAGAATGTTAAAACAATATAAGTAAAAACTATACTGGACTATGGTATTGGTATAAAACACTAGTGAAAACAATTGCATAATAGTATCTACTTCAAAGCTCTCATTTGGTTTCAATGTCAAGATTGTTCACTAATAGAATCTTCAGGCATGGATCTTGCAATTCATTCTCTGCTACTTTCAAGCTTTTGGAGCGTAGCCCCTTAGTCAGGTGAAGTGAGAGGAAAGCACACAGAACACAGGATTTATGAGTGGAGACATCAAAGGATCATACAAGTGGTGTGAGCGGAATATTGGAAGTAAATTTCTGCATGTGACCAAGGGTGTTAGAAGGTGTGAGTAAAGTGTCAATAGCTGAACAACCACCAAAGGGTGACCTATAATCTGATTAAATGAAACAGAGAGATAATTACAAAAAATTCAAAATAGAGTGGTGCTGGTGACAAACCAAATGACTGGAACAACATGGAAGACAAGCAGAAACAGCTGGAAAAATCCAGCAGGTCATAGAGATGTACAGCATGGAAACAGACCCTTCGGTCCAACCTGTCCATGCCGAACAGATATCCCAACCCAATCTAGTCCCACCTGCCAGCACCCGGCCCATATCCCTCCAAACCCTTCTTATTCATACACCCATCCAAATGACTCTTAAATGTTGCAATTGCACCAGCCTCCACCACATCCTCTGGCAGCTCATTCCATACACATACTACCTGCTGCATGAAAAAGTTGCCCCTTAGGTCTCTTTTATATCTTTCCCCTCTCACCTTAAATCTATGCCCTCTAGTTCTGGACTCCCCGACTCCAGGGAAAAGACTTTGCCTATTTATCCTAACCATGCTCCTCATGATTTTGTAAACCTCTATAAGGTCACCCTTCAGCCTCCGACGCTCCAGGGAAAACAGCCCCAGTCTGTTCAGCCTCTCCCTATAGCTTAAATCCTGCAACCCTAGCAACATCCTTGTAAATCTTTTCTGAACCCTTGTCTGGCAGCATGTGTGAACAACCACCAAAGGAAGAGTCACTGGACCTGAAATGTTAACTCTAATTTTTCTTCACAATGCTGCTAGACCCGCTGAGCTTCCCCAAGCAACCCTTACCCTTGCTCCTGATTTACAGCTCCTGCAGTTCTTTCAGTTTTTATTTGACTGGAATAACACGACAGGTATAAGAGGGGACAACCAAAGCAATAAGTAAACCAAAATTGTACAAACTGATTAAGGTAGAGAGATCATAACAATTTAACAAGGACAGTAAGGAAGATTTTACAGATATAGAAGTGTGGTGGGGTCACATGTAGTGCAACAGGAACCCAAGATCATGGTTGAGGTTGTCTTCATGCGTACGGAACTTGGCTATCAGTTTCTACTCGCTGATTATGCATTGTTTTGTATCTTGAGGCCGCCTTGGAGGATGTTTACCTGAAAATCAGGAGCTGAATGTCCCTGACCGCTAAAGTGCTCCCTGACTGGGAGGGAACATTCCTGTCTGGCAATTGTTGTGCGCAGTGTCCATTCATGCGTTGTCGTAGTGTCTGCAAGGTCTTGGCAATATACCATACCTTGGGGCATCCTTGCCTGCAACATATGCGATAGACAACATTGGCAGAGTCACTTGAGTATCTACCGTGTACGTGGTGGGTGGTGTTCCTACATGTGATGGTAGTATCTATGTTGGTGATCTGACATGTCTTGCAGAAGTTGTCTTGGCACAGTTGGGTGGTGTTGTGGTTGATGTTGTCCTGAAGGCTCAGCAGTTAGCTATGAACAATGGTCTGTTGAAGGTTTGGCAATTGTTTGAAGGCATAGGGATGATCTTGATGAGATGCTCGTTGTCGTCATCATCATCATCAACAACATGTTGAAGGCTGCGAAGAACGTGGCATAGTTTCTCTGCTCCGGGGCAGTACTGGACAACAAAGGGTACTCTATTAGTCATATCCTGTGTCTGTCCTCTGAGGAGGTCAGTGTAGTTTTTTTTTACTGTAGAACATCGGAAGTGGCGATTGTTGAGTTGAACATCGTATGCCATTCTTATGAGGGCGTCCTTCAAAATCTATAGGTGTCCATCGTGTTCATTCTCATCTGAGCAGATCTGCTGTATGTGCAGGGCTTGTCCATAGGGGGTGGCTTCTTTAATATGATTAGGGTGGAAGCTGGAGAAGTGCAGCATCGTGAGATTATCTGTGGGCTTGCGGTTGAGTGAGATACTGAGGTGTCCATCCATAAAGGAGATCCATGTGTCCAAGAATGAGACATTGAGTAGTCCATGGTAAGTCTGATGGGGGAATGAAACTTGATGATATCACTGTGCAGTCATTATAGGGGTTGCCGGGGGGAGGGGGGCATCAGCAGGTCTGGTGGCACCTGTGAAGAAAAACCACAGTTAACATTTCGGGTCTGATGACCCTTCCTCCGGAATTTCCTCACAGATGCTGCCGGACCTGCTGGGCCTTTCCAATGGCTTCTGTTTGTTTTTCATGTTATTCCATACATTTGGCTTGTCTCCAGCACCACCGTATTTTTAATTTTTTGTAATTATCTCTGTTTCATTTTATCAGAATAAAGTTCATCCTTTCGGATGCTATTCAGCAATTGACACTTGACTCACACTGTCTAACACCCTTGGACACCTGCAGAGACAATTTTTTGACACTCTGCTCACACCATTTGTATGATCCTTTGATCTCTCTGCCCAGATATTCTGTGCTCTGAGCGCTTCCCTCTCACTTCATCTGACGAAGGAGCAATGCTTTGAAAGCTTGTGATTTCAAATCAACCTGTAAGAATATAATCTGGTGTCTGAGATTTCTGACTTTGTCCACCCAAGTCCAACAATGGCACCTCCATATCATGGCTACTTTGAGAGCAATAAGGCAGAGGGATTGTCTTGATAGCATTACATTTCTATATTTATGCAGGAAGGTAGATCAGAACTGATAAAAGTCACAGACCAGAAATGTTAGCTCTGCTTCCGTTTCCAGACATATTATTAGACCTGCTGAGTGTTTCCAGTATGTTGTGCTTATAGTGAAATAACAGGGAATGCACATTCGCAGATAATCTCCCCAGAAGATGGAATGCTCAGCCAGAGCAGAGCTTGACTTAGCAACCCTTTGCCAAAATTTAATACACAGCAAACAAACAAATAATTCAATATTTTGTTTGATTTCTCTTCTACTCAATCATACCAGCAATTCATATCCCAAAACGATTAATAATATTGTATTTATTCAGTCTCCAAATTTTAGTTAATTTTTAAAAAGCTATTTCCAATGTTCATTCACTATAATTGCCTCTGTCATAAATTTTCTTGACAAAGCAAATTTTTTTTTTCTCCCATTTTAGAGACCTAACTCTTGCCCCCTGGGGGTGTCAGAGCAAGCAAACTTATTTCCCAAGAACTGATTAAGACCAAAACAACTTGTTGGAATAATTTCATCCTAAAGGGTGAAATGATGTTGGAAGACAACTGGATTGATTATGTAGTTGACTGGAAGAACTGGACCTGCAGTGCTCTGTCATGGAATGCGTTGGCATTTTAGATTTCAATGCCCATTTTCCTTCAGAACAGTTCACTTACCAGCATGATAACATTCCTTTGCATTGCTACACTGGAATGACAACTTCACCCACATTGCTGTTTCTTTAATATCATTTTGTCAAGGTTCTGGAACTTACTACTTGAAGGCACTGTAAGTGTGTCGACACTACAAACAGTACAGCAGTTTAATAAGGTTACTCATCATCACGCATTCTAAAGCAGTTAGGGATGGACAAGTAACACTGGCCTTGCCATCGATACCCACATCCCAAGAACTGAACGAAAGTTTTTTTATTTACAAGTAAAAACTACATTAGTTTAAAAACACAAAAGTGTGTCTGGAAAAGGAACAAAACAGGACTGTGGTAAAAGTCAACAGCTGATTTTACCTTTTCTCAGCAAGCACAACACACCTGTGATTGTAACTGTGTCAACAGAAGTGGTCTGCAGATTGAGGCTGCTAGTTTCAGAATCAACGTACATAGCAGTTAAATTCGCCAATTCTTGTTCCGCATCTGTTTGCCGTAGTGGTCCTAGATCTGCTTCAGTGTATACGGTAGAAATGGTTTCACTGCCAAATCTAAAGCCTACACAGAACAAAAAACGATGACCATTATGAATCCCCTTTTGAGCAAAAAAACAACATGGCAAAATATGACTGCGAAGATTGTGCAAATCATATAATTTTTAAAAATAGCAAAAACTTGGACTTTCTAGGAAAAGATGCAAAATAAAACAAATAAAAGAGAACTCAAAGTGTTTGCAAAACTCTGATTTTGCATTGTGAAACCAAAATCATGTGCAAAAATAATCAAAGGAGCTTCAAATAATCAAAGATTGAATGGTTTATAAAATTGTGAGGGGAATAGATAAGATGAATAGCAAAGGGCATTTTCTCCAGAGTAGGAGAGTTCAAAACAGGATGGAGTAGTTTTAAGGTGAGAAGAGAAAGATTTAAAGGGACCTGAGGGGCAACTTTTTCACAGAGGGCAGCTCATACGTGGAATAAACTGCCAGAGTTAGTGGCAGATGCAGATACATGAATAGGGAAGATTGAGGGATATGGGCCTAATGGCAGGCAAATGGAACTAGTTTAGTTTGGGAAACCTGGTCAGCATGGACAAGTTTGACTGAAGGTCTGACTCTATAATGTGGTTCTGCCAGTATACAGATGACAATTTGGCCAACCAAATAGCAGTCTCTTAAAAATGCACGAATTTCAGCTTTTTTTACCCAATTCTTCCCTATCTATTGTTTCCAAGTCACAGTTGATTGGATAACGGTATCTTTGATTGAGTTGTGAGAAATGAAAATCACATGAAGGTAACTACATGAAGAGTTACCATTGTTCTAGCAAAACATACATACGCATTTCAGCCTATTATTGAGAACAAAAGCAGATGCATAACTTATAACAGGAAACTAAGTGAAGACTTGGAATAGCAGATTTGAAAATCTGTTTCTTTGAAATTTAATTTTTTTCTGAAAAATTAGCTTTTTAAAACAAATTTAAGTAATACAAATTGCTACACAGTTTATGGTATATGAATTATTTTAATGTATTGAACGAACCATTAGACTTTTAGCATCTGACTAAATGCTGCAGTTGCATCTGGAGAAAATATTTGTCATAAAACGAACTCAGGCTCCATGTTAAGTAATCTTATAGTTATACTCCAGGACTTGAAACACGATGCCAGTTCTTTTTGACCTGAACTTACACAAACAGAAACAAACTAGAAAATACCAAATTTTACAGCCAGGACAAAGTCAGAGCCAGTTCAAAGCCAGATTTTAAAAAAGTGTATTAGGATCTTGAGGGAGAGATTATTTGAAGGATGGAGATCAGATGAATTATTTTCTTTCCTATTTAAGCTTTGTCTGAACACAGTAAGGATACCAAAGTAATATCAACTTAGGAGGGAAAATAGGCCCTTGCAGGGTATCCATAACATGATTCCAAACACAAATTGGATAGACATAAACCGACTTGACTTAGCATGATATCTAAACAGCAGATTGGCTTATTCAGCAACATTGCAAGTATCAGTCATAATTTGACAGAACTGTTTTAGAAGTAAAGATACAATTACCTTTAAACTATCCTTGAATTGAAAACACACAGGCCTCTACTTAATTATGCAGTGTTGAGACATTAGTTCTGACTATATAATAATAAACTGACTATCAACACTACCAGTTGTGAATATCTAGTTTATACATTCCAGAAAAGAATTTTAGTTTTTTTGCACTTAAAATTCAAATTAAAACTGAAAAGCATGGTTAAGAAACAAATAAATAACCACCAATATAAAGGCAAATCAAACAAACCTAGGTTTAATTAAACTGCCTATTTTGCAAAGTCAGAGTTTGGAGCCCTCTTGTGGTACTGTTCTTACCCTTGAACTAAGCAACCTGGGTTCAAGTTCCACCTCTTCCAGAGGTGCGTAATAACATCTCTGGACAGGTTGATTATGAAAACAGGTTGATTTAAAAAAAAGGTCAGAGGTTATAGTTTAAAAAAAAACCTTGGACAATGACTGATCAATTTGCAAGCTTGTAAAGAAGTTTTATAGTTTAAAAAAAACCTTGGACAATGACTGATCAATTTGCAAGCTTGTAAAGAAGTTAAAAAGGCATGGCAAAAGGGTAAAAAAAATGCCATTAGAAATGGATTTTATTGATAAGGTTTAAAGAAACAAAGAGTTCTGCTGAAGGCAAAGCAATCTGCTCACATTTCTTGAGGTGGTGCGGCACTGGTAAAGTGGTATCGTCACTAGATTAGTAATGCAGAAACCCAGCTTAATGTTATGGGAACATTGGCTCGAATGTTGCCAAAGACAGATGGTGAACTGAAGACTGGAATCAAAGAAATAATCAGCTTAATGACGACTATGCAATTATTGCCAACTGTTGTAAAACCCCGTCCAG
Organism: Chiloscyllium plagiosum; assembly: GCF_004010195.1. NCBI lineage: Eukaryota > Metazoa > Chordata > Chondrichthyes > Orectolobiformes > Hemiscylliidae > Chiloscyllium > Chiloscyllium plagiosum. The sequence goes on from NC_057719.1 coordinate 56,899,440, forward strand.
TTTGTTAACATTCAAGGATGGAAATCTGCCACCCTTGCCTAGTCCTACCTACATGTGACTCTAGGTTCACAGCAATATGGAGACTCTTAACAGCCCTTTGAAATGGTCTGGCAAGCCACTTAGTTCAAAGGTGAGCCTTACACAAACACAGAAGATGGGAGGAGAACACCATTTGACCCCTCAAGCCTGCTCGAACACTCAGGATGATCATGAGCTCAAAACTGTAAACCCACCCCATAACCCTTAATCCTTTTAGTCACAACAGCTATATCTACCTTCAACTTGAAAACATTCAATTTTTTGGCCTGAACCGCATTCTGTGGTAGTGAATTCCACAGGCTCACCACTCTCTGGGTGAAGAAATTTACCCTCATCTTAGTCCTTGGTTTACCCCTTATCCCTAATCTATACCCCTTGGTTCTGGATGCTCCCACCATCGGGAACATCTTCCTTCATTTACCAGGGTAGTCCTGTTAGAATTTTATAGGTTTCTAAACTCAAGTGAATACAATCCTAACCAACTAAATCTTGCCTACATGGCAGTTCTGCCATCCCAGGAGTCAATTTGGTAAACCTTCGCTGCACTCATTCCATAGCAAGAACATCCTTTCTCAGATATGGAGACCACACCTGTATCCAACCTTCCAGATGTGCAGATAATTGCAGAACACATCCTTGTTCCTGTACTCGAACTCTCTCAATATGAAGGCCAACATACAGTTATCCTTGTTTACTGCCTGCTACACCTGCGTGCTTACTTACAGCAACTAGTGCACAAGGACACTTTGGTCAGAGAGTCATAGAGATCTACAGCACAAAAACAGACTCTTCAGTTCATCTTGTTCATGCCAACTAGATATTCTAACCTAATCTAGTCCCATTTGCCAGCATTTGGCCCATACCTTCTTATAATGATGTGGGTGCATTGTACCTTTAAGCGAGAAAAGCTAGCAGAACTATCTGATAGCACCAAGTGTTCTGAATATAATACAATGTAACATGTGGTTCAGCAGCTAGTATAGCTGGTTGCCAGGAGACAAAAAACAAATTTGAATTAGGCCAATTAATTTAAATTATACCTCAAAAAAAAACCCAAACTCCAATCAAGTTTGGATTTAGTATATTGACAATAATAAAAGCCAATGAGACAATCCGATGCTTTGGAGGTATTAAAAGACCGGAAAAAATTGAACAGTTGGGGGAGATCTGCCAAAGGACCAATTGATCTCGGCTGTGAGTGAGAACTCTCTGTCTAGAGAAGGAATTTTCACACAGAGAAACATCAACACTGACCTGGAGAGCAAATCCACAGAGGAAGATATAAAAAGATGATTCAACCGCTGGCTGGTTTTGAAATTTGAATTTTTCACTAAACCTTAATTGGGGGTTTTATCAGACTAGTATCATAGAAGGGAAAGTAAAAGATAGATTGGAGGAAGGAATTGTAAATAGTTGTTAGTCAATTATTCTGTCATACTTTAAGAAATAAAGTTGTTAATTTTTACTTTAAATACTTCTTGGCCTCTCGAATTTTCACTTATTACTGCATGGGATAAATCTATTCTGCGTTGCTGGCTTAAATTAAGCAGGAGGGTTTAACCCATGTTGTAACAGTATGGGGGCTCATCACTGTGCTGTGAAGTTTGTGAGGCTTTTGTCTGTTATTTGAACAATTTAGGTGTTGAATTTGTGATTTGAACTGGTTTAGACAGATTTGAATAAATTTGGGGGTACGCAAAATCCCAGCAGATTTAAACACAGGTTAGTGTCCTAGATCGTTAAGTAAAACGTAGGTGAGGCAATTTGTTTAATTTTGGTGATTTGTCGTTGATTAAATTAAAAGTGAGACAAATGGCTCTTAAAATTGCTAAAGATGCTCTGGGGTTTGAAGATGATTCTCAAATTTGCTAAGGAAGTTTAGAAAGAAAGAAAAAGGCCATACTTAAGTTAGATTTGGGTTTAACCAAGGACAAAAGTAAAGCTGAAATTGTAAGGAAGGTACTCACACAATTTGGTGTATCGGAGAAACAGACAAGTGCAGCAGAGGTAAAAAAACTTAAATTACGATTGAAGAAAATGGAGTTAGAAGATAGAAAAGGAGGAGAGAGAGAGAGAAAGAGAAAGAGAGAGAAGAAAGAAAGAGACAGAGAAAAGAGAGTGGGAAAGGAAAAAGAGAGAGAAGGTTTTTAGATGAGCAAACAGAGAGAGAAGAAAGATAGAGAGAAAGAGAGAGGAGCGAGAAAGAAAGAGAGAATTTGAAAAGTTGCGACTTAGTCAGCAAAGTCAAGTTAACAGGATGGAGATTAAAAGAGAAGGTAGTGATATATATATAAAACATGTCAAAACTCTACCACATTTTGATGAGAAAGATGTTGAAGCCTTCATTATTTCATTTGAAAAATTGTCGAGGCAGATGGAGTGGTCTGAGAATTTATGGATAATGCTACTTCAGACTAAGTTGGTAGGCAGAGCTAGTGAGATAATTGCTGCACTGTCAAAAGAGGTCAAACAGACAATTTTAAGTGTTTATGAATTGGTAGTAGAAGCATATAGACAGCGGTTCAGAAACACAAAAGAGGAACCAGGTCAGACTTATGTGGAGTTGGAAAAAAATTAAACAGTCATTTTGATAGATGGGTGCATGCTTTGAAAATAGATAGGACCTTTGAGGCTCTACGAGAGATTATTCTGCTGGAGGAGTTTAAAAACTCACTTCCAGAGATGGTAGGAATTCACATAGAGTTCAGGAAGTGAGAAGGGCAGCAGAATTGGCAGATGAATACAGATTGGTGCATAAGCTTCCCGCCAGAATTTCAGTCCTGTAGGAGGTAGAAGTTGGGAGAAGGGGAGATCCTACACTACAAAATCAAAAGTAGAGAGCACTGGTAAGAACTTACTACAGGATAAACAGAAGCCCAAGAAAAGAGTGAAAGGCCACAGGGATTTCCACTATGGTAAAGTGGAACACGTAAAGTTACAGTGCCGGTCGTTAAAGAAAGGCACTGTAGGAAAAGATGTGGTAAAAGAAGCTCAGCCAGAGATATTAGTGAAGGTAGTAAAGGAGACCCCAAGAAGAGCCAAGGAGCTGCAGGAGAGTATACAGCCTAGGCAGGGTATGAAGTTAGTACCTGATCTCTACAAAGAATCCACCTCTGTGGATAAAGTTTACTCAGAAAGAACAGGGGGTAGAAGAACAAGAAATTATAATTTTGAGAGATACAGGATCTAACCAGCTGCTGATAGTAAGACTTGAGCAAATATGAACTCTATCTGATCTATTACCTGAGAGTATTAGATTACTTACATTAGATTACTTACAGTGTGGAAACAGGCCCTTCGGCCCAACAAGTCCACACCGACACGCCGAAGCGCAACCCACCCATTCCCCTACATTTACCACTTTACTGTAAGATCAGGTTGGAGTGCCAACACAACACTGGGGAAGTTAAGTGGGAGTGATTGACATGGTGTCAGTTCCAGGAATTCAGTTTGTTCTTGGGAATGAATTAGCAGGATCCAAGGTGGGAATGACACTGCTTGTTGTGGAGAAGTTCAAGGAAGACCTAGAAACTAAGGAGCTAAAACGGAAATATCCTGGTATTTTCCCAGACTGTGTAGTAACCAGATCCCACTATCATTACTTTTCACTTTGTCCTGTGAGTTAAGAGAAAGATGAAGGGGTTGAGGCTCAGTTAGCAGATACCTGTTGAACATAATGGTGCAGGAAAAACCTGATCAGGTAGAGGGTCAACAGAAGTGTTTACTCTTGAAAGATTAAGATACTTGCAACAGTAAGATGATAATAGATGATACAAGATATATATGGGGATGCATACTCTGAAAAGGAGGCAGATAATATTCTGTAGGGTTATTATCTAAAAGATAATATCCTAAGATAGAAATAGAGACCACAGCAGGTTAGTGCAGAGGAGAAATGGGCTGATGTGCATCAGGTTGCGTTGCTGGTAGCATACAGACAGATGGTGTTATGGGTAGCACATGAACTACCTGTAGATGGTCACCTAGGGGTACGAAAGACTCAGAGTAAGGTACAAAAACATTTTTATCAACATCCACCAGAGGAAATACTCCACAATCAAAAAGGAACTATTGAGTTTGGTGCTGGCCTTCCAACATTTTAATGTGTAGGTCATGAACAATGTGTCAGCGACGGTTGTGTACACGGATCACAATCCGCTTACATTCTTAGAACATTTTAAAGACAAGAATATGAGACTATTTCATTGGAGTCTTATGTTACAGACTTTTAATGTAAAAATCATACATGTTGCAGGTCATAAGAATGTAATCGCAGGTGCGTTATCGTGGATTTAACTGATAATGTTTAGATGAGATTTGTATTTATTTAATGTTTTGTATCTATACAGGTATATGGGAATAAGTTAAGGTGAGCTTATATAAAATTTATTTGTATGTTAAGGTAATGTATTTTAAAAAAAAGAAAAAAGAAGCCATCTTTTCATTATGATGGTTCATTTTTTTCTTAAGGGGGAGGTGTTATGAAGATGTGAGTGGACTCTACCTTTAAGAAAGTTATTAGCTAGTAGAACTATCTGACAGAACCAAGTGTTCTGAAAAGAAATGTAACATTTGATCAAACAACTTGATTAGCTGGTTGCCTGGAGACAAAAACAGATTCGAATTCGGCCGATCATTTTAAATTATATCCCCAAAAAATACCAATTCCAATCAAGTTTGAAATCAGTATCGTGACAAGCTTAAAAGCCAATGACCCAATCTGGGGGTATAAGATTGGGGAAAATTGAACTGTTGGGAGGAGAACTGCCAAACCAGCATGTGGAGACTGGCCAAAAAAACCTTTCTTAAAAGTACCTTTATGATCAGTAATCTGGAAAGCAGAATCCCCAAGAAGAAAAGAAGACCGGAATAGAGAGGAGAACTGAAAGCTGCCTGGTTTTGAGATAAGGAGTCTTGTTTTGTAAATCTTAATCTGGGGTTTTATCAGACTAGTATTGTTGAAGGGGAAGGCGAAAGATAGATTAGAGAAAGGACTTGTAAATAGCTGTTAGTTAATTATTCTCTGTCATACTTTAAGAAATAAAGTTGTTAATTTTTACTTGGCCTTAGCCTCTCAAAGTTTCACAGATTACTGCACGTTGAGCTGCTAGAGATGGGGGAAGGTAGTAACCGAGTATTTTGTATCAGTGTTTACTGTGGAGAAGGATGTGGAAATACAGAATGTGGGGAAATAGAGGGAGACATCTTGAAAAATTTCCACATTACAGAGGTGGTGGTGCTGAATGTCTTAAAACACTTAAAGGTGGATAAATCCTCAGGACCTGAACAGATACACCCGCGAATTCTGTGGGATGCGATTGTTAGGCCCCTTGCTGAGATATTTGTATTATCAATAGTCACGGATGAGGAGCAAGGAAGACTGGAGTTGGCTAAGTGGTAAGGAAAAGCCAGGGAACTATAGACCGGTGAGCCTGACGTTGATGGTGGGCAGGTTGTTGGAGGAAATCCTGAAGGACAGGATTTACATGTATTTGGAAAGACAATGACTGGTTAAAGATAGTCAACATGGCTTTGTGTGTGGGAAATCATGTCTCATTAACTTGATTGAGTTTCTTTAAGTAGTAATGAAGGGGACTGATGAGGGCAGAGCGGTGGACATGATCTATTTGGACGTCAATAAGGCATTTGACAAGGTTCCTCACGGTAGACTGGTAAGCAAGGTTAGATCTCATGGATTACAGGGAGAACATTTAGATACAGAACTGGCTCGAAGATAGAAGACAGAATGTGATGTTGGAGAGTTGTCTTTCAGATTGGAGGACTATGACCAGTGGTATGCCATGAGAATCGGTGCTGGGTCCGCTTCTTTTTGTCATTTATATAAACGATTTGAATGTGAACAAAGGAGGTATAGGTACTAAGTTTGCAGATGACACCAAATTGGAGGTGTCGTGAACAGCGAAAGAAGTTACCTCAGAGTACAATAGGATCCTGATCAAATGGGCCAATGGGCTGAGGAGTGGGAGATGGAGTTTAATTTAGATAAATGTGAGGTGCTACACTTTGGAAAGGCAGATCATAGCAGGACTTCTATACCTCATGGTAAGATCCAGGGGAGTGAATAAGGAGACCTTGGAGTACAGGTTCATATTCTTTGAAAGTGGAGACACAGGTAGATAGGATAGTAAAGAAGGTGTTTAGCACATAAGAACTAGAAGCAGGAGTAGGCCATCCGACCCTTTGAGCCTGCTCTGCCATTCAATAAGATCATGGCTAATTCTGTCATGGATTTAGTTCCACTTACCCACGCTCTCACTGTATCCCTTAATTCCTTTATTTTTCAAAATAAACCTTAGCATTAGAAGTGTTTACTGAAGTATGAAGTAGCTTCAACTACTTCCCTGGGCAAGGAATTCCATAGATTAACAACCCTCTGGGTGAAGAAGTTCCTTTTCAATTCAGTCCTAAATCTGCTCCTCCTAATTTTGAGGCTATGCCCTCTTGTCCTAGCTTCACTTGCTAGTGGAAACACCCTATATAATTTACTTTATCGATTTCCTTCATAATTTTAAATGTTTCTATGAGATCCTCCCTCATTCTTCTGAATTCCAATTAATATATTCCCAAACTACTTAGTCTCTGCTCATAAACCAACCCCCTAAACTCCAGAATCAATCTAGTGAAACTCCTTTGCACCCTCTCCAGTGTCAGCAAATCCTTGCTCAAGATTGACAAAAACAGCACACAGTACTCCAGGTGTGGCCTTAACAGCACCTTGCATTCCTGCAATATTACCTCTCTACTTTTAATCTCAACCCCTTTAGCAATGAAGGACAACATTCCATTTGCCTTCCTAATTACTTTATGTGCCTGCAGATCAATCTTCTATGATTCATGCACAAAGCCACAGAGGTCCCTCTACATAGAAACATGCTGCAACGTTTTACCATTCAAGTAATAATCTTTTTCACTGTTACTTCTATCAAAATGTATGACTTCACATTTATTAACACTGTATTCCATCTGCCAGATCTTTGCCCACTCACTCAGTATATCCATGTTCCTCTGCAAAGTTTCACAGATCTCTGCACTTTGCTCTACCACTCATCTTAGTGTCATCTGCAAACTTTGACATCATACACATGGCCCCCAACTGCAAATCATCTAAATAAATTGTAAATAATTGCGGTCTCAACATTGACCCCTGAGGCACATCACTCCTCATTGTTTGCCAGCCAGAATAGCACTCATTTATCCCCACTGTTTGCTACCTATTAGTCAACTAATCCTCCATCCATGCTAATACTATGCCCCAATGCCTATTCTTTCCCTTATTGGTCAGAGTATTGAGTATTGGAGTTGGGAGGTCAAGTTGCAGCTGTACAGGACATTGGTTAGGCCACTTTTGGAATATTGTGGATAATTCTGATCTCCCTCCTATCTGAAAGATGTTGTGAAACTTGAAAGGGTTCAGAAGAGATTTACAAGTTGCCAGGGTTGGAGGAATTGAGCTATGGGGTGCGGCTGAATAAGCTGTGACTGTTTTCTCTGGATCGTCGGAGGCTGAGGAGTGATCTTATAGAGGTTTATAAAATCATTAGGGGCATGAATAGGATAAATAGACAAGGTCTTTTCCTTAAGTTGGGGAAGTCCAGAGTGAGGGGGCATAGGTTTTGGGCAAGGGGGGAAAAATTTAAAAGGGACCGGAGGGGCAACTTTTTCACGCAGAGGGTGGTGCGTGTATGGAATGAGCTGCCACAGGAAGTGGTGGAGGGTGGTACAATTACAACATTTAAAAGGTATCTGGATGGGTATATGAATAGGAAGGGTTTAGAGGGATATGGGCCAAGTGCTGGCAAATGGGACTAGATTAGGTTAGGATAGCTGTTCAGTATAGATGAATTGGACCAAAAGATCTGTTTCCATGCTGTACATCTCTATGATTCTAAGCCAAGTCCAAGCACCAACAGCCACAATTAAAAGTGCACAACAGCAGATACGTCATTTGTCAAAAAACATACTGATATGTATCTGATCTAAAGATAACTCTGCAACATACATAGATGCCCAGAAAGTCACTTGGGGCAATGAGCTCTGTTATTAAACAAACATGACAACACGCATTTCATTCCAAACAAAATGGGCAAAGAAAGCATTGCTAGTTGTTCCTACATCTAAATTCCTGTGAAATTTAATGAAATAACAAGAAAAAAGTTATGGGAAATAACGATCTCACAAGTCATTGAGACCATAATGAACCAGCCAGAAAAGTAACATGCAATAACATTGGTAAGAAGACCTTAAGAAACCAGACATTAATCATGATGCACCTAAACAATCAGAGAATATGATGCACTGCCTGATGTTCAGGGACCCCAGTGATAATGCAGAGATAGTGGCAAGCAAGAGTTAATAAGCAATAACTTTTATCTATACACCTTATTGCTAAAGGAATATTGACTTTAGCCAACAACACATATCAAAGACAGTGCCACAGTGGGCCAGGGGGCATAAGCTAGTGATTGAAGTGGATTCTTTACAACTATCTTTGCTAAACAAAACACAGAAAATGCTGGAGAAGCTCAGTAGGGTTGGCACCATGTGTAGAGAGAGAAATAGAGTTGACATTTTGATTCTGAACCAAACTGAAGAAATGGCGTATCAGGCTTGAAACATTAACTGTGTTTCCCTCTGCACAGATGCTGCTAGACCTGTCGAGTTTCTCTCTCATTGCTTTTTTTCAGATTTCCAACATTCACAGTCATTTATTTTTATTACTTTTGTTAAGAAACCCATTTTTGTACTAATCTGGTTAACCAAATTAATTCTGTGAATCTTGTAAAGAAAAGCCTCCACCTGGCATGTTAGTAACTAGTTGGAATCCATTATCCTCTTCTGAATATTGATTTGCCCAGCTCACTCGAGAATTATAATTGACTTAAATCTTACATTTCAGTTAATGCAAACTCCAGATCTTCCATTTGCATCATGTCGAGACCTACATGCAGCATTTATTTGCATCAAGATGACATTTCTATTCATTACTAAGTGCAGATTAACCAATTCAATTAAAATTGTTTGACTCCTATAAAATGTACAGGACACTTCGATGAGCAGCATAATTCTTTCTTGCTTGGCACAAAGTGAATATCAAATATTGGCAAGCGATGCATCAAGAGAAGATGTATGGTGAAATAGACATTCACCACTTCAACTTTTTGCGAAACATTGTATATCTAAATGGCCTCTTTGAATGAGATGACAGCTCAAAAGTTCAGTAAATATCCCAGACACATGACACATTGACAGTACATTAAATAGCTGCATAAGAGAGAAGATTCTCACTACATCAAGGTGGATGGAATTTGGATTCACTTTTAGAAATCAGAGGAGATCCACATCATCATAACTTATATCAATCCAAAGCTAGAGTTATTTACATTGAAATTCATAAATTTATTTCAAAGGTGAAGTAGGTCATGCAGTTTATTAACAAAAACAATACACCTTAAAACTTGAACAGAAATACCACAGTGAGTAAATACTTACCCTCAAATTTTCGTCCATCATATTGGAAAGCATTGAAAGAATCCGAATGGCTGTCAGAACTAATGAGATCACTACTTCCAGCACTGGCCGGGGAAGTCCATTCGGATGGGATGCCTGGGTCATCTACTGGTCTGGTCTGGTTCTGTCGGTTCAACAAATCAGGAAGATCTTTTGGCACTTCCAAACTACCAGGACTACTTCCTCTTCTCAAAACATTCTAATACAAAAAAAATTATGTTTTTTTTTACCACTTTCAAATTGATATAGCTGGCATAGCTTTATTATGTTCCAGCTGAGGATGAAAATAAATCTAATAAGATAATTTATTGATTTAATAATCAATTCAGTGATTTTTTATGATATTTAAAAAGGAGTGTTATAAATCGAAGTAATTATTATTAATAGTGTTAACTGCTTCAGTTGCAACAATTTTCACCTTCAGACCTGTTGGTCAATAACTCATTCAATGGCTCCCTGGTTTAACTTCAATAACAAGGTAGCACTACAACACAAACCGTCAGATAAATTTGCAAAAGCACTGTTTGGAACTAAATCAAGTTATAACAAAACCAATTCATGTGCATTGATTTGAAATGTGGAACCGTAATAAAATTTTAACTTGGACTTTAAGTGAAGGAATCCATTGGCTTAGTGGGTAAACATTGCAGATCACTGCAATATTAATTGTTAATGTCAGAAAAGGTCAGATTCAGAATCTTTGATCTATATTGAATTATTTATTCTTGGTTATAATTTACAGGTGCTCATTATTCCTTGTGCATGATTTAGGTAGAATTGACAAAATGCTCAAAAATGTATTATATTCTTGGAAGTTGCCCAGAAAAACTAAGCATCTCCAGAGCAAAAAAGATGAGACAAAAGATCAACTTATAAAGTTGGAGTATCAATATTGCATGTTAAAAAGAGCTCTACTTGCTATGCTTTAAAATCATTAGCAAGAAATAGAAATAAAAGTACAGGCACAGGAGACTGCTGTATTACTCGGAGAAAGTGAGGACTGCTGATGCTCGAGAGTCAGAGTCGAAACATGTGGCACTGGAAAAGCACAGCAAATCAGGCAGCATCTGAGGAGAAGGACAGTCAACGTTTTGGACATAAGCCCCTTGGATGCTGCTTGACCTGCTGTGCTTTTCCAGCACCACACTGTTGTATTACTGCCAACTAAACAAAGTGTTATGGTCCACAACAAAATAAGCAACATAGTAGGCTAACAGATTACACAAATTTTTTAAAAGAAAAAGTAATATTATTTTTGTATCTGAGATTTTGGGTTGGAGAGAATAAATAATTTTCAATCTCTAAAGTTGTCTGCATTTCTTTTTACGAAATATAAGTATTGTTCTATAAAAATAGAAAATAAGCATAAAAACAAATCAATTTTTGATATGAGTGGATCATTCAAAATTTCAATTTTGTCAATTTGAATCACTTCAAGTTATTTTTAATTTCTACCTTCTTTTGCTAACTTTGTTCCCGACCTGTTAAAGGCACTTGATTACTTCTCAACATGGTCTATTTTCTGACATGATGTCCATTTGGACAGGACAATATTAACTCTTAAAAACTGAAAAACATCCAATGGCTAAGTTTGCTGTCCATTTTTTATGTTGCACTAAAACAAATAAATGAATGACAATTACACACTTAATAAACATGAATTGCATTTTCATGTTCTCACTATTAGCACTTCCATTGAGCACATTCCATGAGTCATTGATTGGAATGATTACATAAGCGGCTCCACCAGAATTTAAAAATATCCTGCGAGTAAATCTTCTGGAGTTTACTAAAATTTGCTACTTTCACTAACGACCAATTAATATCAATTTTGAGAAAAGCAGTGTATAGCGACAGCTAATTGTTTACATAATATGATCATGTGAAAAAAAAGTTGCTGAATCATACTCACTTCTTCATGCTTGGTTGCAGAAAAGAGTAATGTAGAAAGTATACATAATAGAAGGAATTGCAACTAGTAGCTATAAAATGCACAAGACAAGAAAGTAAGCGGACTTACCACAGAAGTGCCAGTTCGTAATCGTTCTGCTATAAACTCATCCATAAGATCACTGATGTTGGGATTACTATTGCCAATATCAGTGCTGAAGGGTCGGGGTTTTTGATTAGGGTCTTCCTTGTTGACTGAAAGCAAATAAGGCATTTAAATCACAATAACACAACTTTGTAATCAACAAAGAAACATAATAAATGTACTGATCAAAGCAATAAAAGGAAATTAGCATTGCAAGGGTTACTTGCCCAATCATGCAGTTCCCCAAGATCTGAAGTGTCCTAACCTTACTGTATGCATTAGAAGTAATCTCAAATTAGCATTAGCATACTTTACATTAAAAGATTAGTAGAGGTTAACAATTTTTAATCTTTGATGAAAGAGGAATTTTATTACACAGTCTAAACTGTCAACATATTTTTACTCAATATACAATAAATTATTTTTCTACTACCATACTTTAAAATGTTTTCATTTTAACTGGTTTCATTGTGCAATTTTATTTCCGTGAAAGTCAAAAGGTGAAATACACCTTTACAAACACATGTAACTTCTCAATGCAAGACTCTACGAGGACATTATACTTGAAAAGTCTGTCCCCTCGTGCTGAAAATGTTTAAAATAATCTAAAAAGGATAAATGCAAATTCATCTTGCTACCATAACCAACCACAAACAATTTCACTGTCAAAGATTAACAACTGAAAACCTGCATACATAAAAGGGAGACATTAGTATAGGTTTGGAGGGTGGGCAGGGGTAAACAAAATATTTGCCAGGACATACCAGCTAATTAAAAATGCATGCAAGACCAATAAAGAAAAAGCAGTGATCATTTCCAAGCTGTTTGATTGCTTAAAGCTTTTCAGTTGCATCAAGCCAAACAGGTGCTCCTTGGTGCGTTGCACACTGTTAGTGCTCACCTGCAACTTTCCTTCCAAAATATCCCAAAACATGACTGTAAAGATCCCTCAGTGGAGCCTCTGCTGGTACTTTTCTCTGCCTCTGTGGGGAAACATTTGCTTTCGACTTTGAAAAAGCGTGTACAACAGTTCTGTAAACACCACCGAGGGAACTCTGTTGCTGTATTGGTTCCTGTAAGCTACATGACCTAAGTGTTCCATGACCAATTCCCTGACTATCACCTGTACTTCCCTTCAGCACTGGAGTACTTGCAGCAGTAATCAATGTTGACTTCCGATTCTTATATTCATTATGAGAAACTCTAGTGTCAAGAGGTCTATAGACACCAGGTTTCACTGAATCAGTTGGTGCAGAAGAGCCACTGCTGAAACCACCAAGTCTTCGAAGTCTCAACTTCCAATGAGCTTCCTTACTGTCCAACTGACTGTGGAATTGTACAGACTCAGTAGATGGCCTAAAACTAACATGCATATTGTTATTTTTTTTCTTATTTGCTATGCTCAAGTACTGCAGTTCTGGTGTTGCTGCAACAGTGATTTCTTGGTTAGCTGAAGACTTTTGTGCACTTAAAGCTTTAAGTGGGTCAGTAATTGTGGTGCTGTGTGGAAACGTATTTGAATACATGCTATATGCTTCAGTTATCCTATTAAGTTGTACAATTGCAGAGGTTTGGCAAGAGGCATCAGCTAGCTGTTTCCTTTTAAATTGCTGATCTGTTGATGCTACCACTTTTCTACCGTCTACCTCAGTTGCCATCTGGCGAATAAGAACTTTTTGCCTCTGTCTGAAATCTGGATTTTCTGATGTCATTTGTGATGAAATTCCCTGTTCAAAGCTTTCAAGTGGCATGTTATTTTGCTGTTCAATACTAGTCTCTGGCAACTGCTTTTCTTTACCAGAAAATGTAGTAATACTCAAATAATCATCTTCTAAATATGGAACAGAACTTTCCAGGTCCTGTACTTTTACCTGTATTTCAGTGTTTCCTCCCAAAATCTTATCTTGACTACTAGTATCGCACATTTTTACTTGCCTTATATAGTCTAGATCGGTCTCACCTACCATTAACTCAACATTTTCATTTAAGGAAATGTCATTTGCATCCTCTCCCGATTTATGTTTGGTGTGTTCCATTTCTTCAGTAGACTCATTAAAATATTTGCATATGGAAGATAGCAAATCTGCCTCACTATCATCTACTGTGTGTTGACTGCAATCATAATAGGAAGTTATTGTTTCTATATCCCCTACAAGATGACAAAGATGATCATAAATATTATCACCAACTTCCAGAGAATGTTCTGTACTGTGCGCATCTGTGAAGTGACTTTCAGTGGACCTAGATAACGAGAACACCTCAGCAGAACTTTGCAAACTTGAAGGAACTGATGAGCTGTCAATGACAGGAACTGCACCTTTAGCTCGTTCAGCTATGAACGGTTCCATTATATCAGATGTGCTGCTGCTTCGTGGCATTGGCTGCTCTTCACGTACAGTGCTAAATACTTCAGAGGTGTTTTCTTCACTCTGAGAATAATGCCTTATTCGAGTAGGCCGGGCCAAAATTTGGGCATCATCAAGATCTTGAAAATAAACCACAATTAATGGTTATAATTTGGAGAAATTGGAATTTCCAGCAAGACATACCATAACCAGCCATCCCTTGCATGTGTACAAATCAGCTCAGGACAAAATATCAAGCTTAACAAATGGAAAGGTGAATGCCACAAATTCTGTACATCAATTCTGACCAAAGACAACCATAATTGCAATAATTGTAAAATAAAGGTTAAATGCTATCCCACATATCCAATGTCAATTCTTTGAACTACATATTCAGATATTATAATCAACATGCCAGCCTCAGAATTGTTTGGTTAAATGGAAGAGCATTGAATTAACATGCAAGACTTGTTTTATTTGCTTGAAAAAGGGAATTTTCATTATTTACAGGAAACCTTTAAAGGCTTGTGACAAACAAGGAATCATAGAAACATAAAAATCAAACTATTAGACAAATTAATTTAAACTATATTTATTTTCACACTTATTTACAATCTCCCCAACTTGTGATTTCTTAACCCAACTTACTTTTGTTAGTATTACACTCTGCTGATAGGCTTTACTGAGAAATTATTATTTACATTTTAGTAGGAGTGGGAAAAAGGGAAATACACATACATATATCCAATTGTCCATTTTTCCTAATCCTATTAAAATGTTTGCTTCTACTTTTGTTTGAAGTTCTAAAATACCGTGTATGAAGTTTTTATTTCCACTGATGTTGCTAGAGTTAGTTCTTTATGCTCTTCCTTGTTTTTATTTCAGATTTCTAACATTGGCAACATTTCCTAAAAATCTGATTTTTGCAGTATGCAATCATTCAAGTAAGGAGATGGTTAAGAACATAATACAGTAAAACAGAGGCTGGCTATTTATAGAGGTAACATTTGTGTCAGAAAGCAAACAATATTAATCCTGTAATTTGTTTCCCAATTTCTAGCACAAATCAGCTTCGTAACAAATTAAAATTTTTCTATTTTGTACCATTTTACAAGACCCATTAATTATTACGTAGTTAGAAAAGCCAAGCAAGCAACAAGACGAATGGTAAATAGGCACAGCAAGTAAGCAGAGCTGAACTACCTGAAAGTTCATCAAAAAAGGGGGTGAGGACTAAGTCAAGCAGGTAAGGATTGGAAGAAGTATGGAGCAGAACAGGTGCACTTTTAGCATTGCGCATAGAGGCCGATGTACAAACACAATCACCAATGGATCGGCTTCCGATGGCTTTAAAAAAAAATTAAAATGAAGAGAAAAGAGGGAATCAAAGCAAAGAGTAGTATCCATAGTAATGAAAAGTGCTTTCACAAAAAGACAAAAACTAGGACAACATAAGTAAACTACAGACATACAACTGCAGAAGTCAATTCTGTAACACTCCATGAATTAGGATATCAATCTAAAAATTTTGAAAAGCCATTAAAAACAGCATTTTATTATACTTTGTCCTATTTTTGTGCCATAGGTATTTAGACAACACATGTTTGAAAAGTACAATTATTTAATTCTAAGCCATTACAAAATTCCTTACACATTTTATAGGTCTTGTATAAAGAGAATACTATCCTAAAAGTTTCACAGTACATGGCAGTAGATTATTCAACTTTGTGACAAAGGTCTTAGGGTTGTTGGTTACTGTGAAGTGCACAGTTTGTTCATTCAAAAATCGATCCTACTCATTAAAAAAATGAAGTGAAAACACATTAAACAGTTTTCTCATTAGTAATATGCAGATGTAAACATGAATTTTCTCAGTTTAAGTTGATTTAACAAATAAACAACAATACACTATTCCCATAAATGGTAAAGCCAGGTGTCCAAGTGAAAATGGAATGTTGAAGATTGAAATTAAATAATTGAATAAAACTGATATTTAAATGCATACTAATAACTTGAATAGACAAATGCAGCTTCAGCATTTTCTTGAAGCATGATGGTAAGTAAAGCTAATACAGAAGGAACAATGGGACAGATTTTTATTCCTACAGGAACAAAGCTAAGACTGTAAGTTGTAAAATGTAGAAACCTTCATAAGAATGAATAGACCCTACAGATGATGAGAGAGTAAACAGGAGGAGACAGAAGAGCTCCAATGATAATTATGCTTCACAGAGTTCATGGAAACATTAAAAAGACATTTGCATGACTGGTGTAGCCTTGTTTATTGATAAAGATATGTGATGTAAATACGATGATAGTCATTGACAAGAGAACCACATCTGTAAGTTTTCATTCAATGTTTCAAGGAGAGCACTTTCAAATGTACTTTCATCAAATCTGTCTTGCACATATGTGCTTAAAAAGATCTGTAATAATTGTATGCAGGAATCAAAAATGAATGCTTTAAAATCACCACAACAATTTTGGCACTGAGAGCAGGGTCTTTATAATATTGGTTGGTGATACTGGATTGAATGCTGACATCAAAGGAAGGATGAGAATGGTTATTTTATCATCCATTAGATAGGGAGGTCAGCATTCAAAATGAGCAGATTTGAAGATTTGAACCAGGGAAGAGGTCTGTGTGTGCAATTATTAAAGATGGCATGATGCCACAATTGCGATTTCTTCCTTGGATAAGAAGGTGTAATTGTAACTGCTTTCAGGTTTAAGCAAATTTAATGAGTAACCATGGGCTAAAACAGTAGACACTGTTGTCTAGGGAGAGAACCAGTAGGGTTTGATAGGTGAGGCCATTCCCTAGATAGAGAAAACTGTCAAGATAAAGGAGTTAATTTTCTAGCCAGGTATGGTATATGGAGAGACCATTTCTTTGACAGAGAACCATCAGAGTGTAGGTGTTATACCAGCAAGGCATGGTGGTGCAAATTAGGATGTTTGGATCGATTATGTTTAATCCCGAGTTGGATTGACCTTAGGCTAGAAACCTTCCAAAGTTAGGATTTGAAGTTATATTCCTAATATAATTTTCAAAAGGGAAAATGAATATTAAATTTAGGCACCGCTAGCTGGAACTTGAAAACAAATGGTCGCAGTTTGATACAGTGGGCTCAAAGTCAAAATGAAGAAAAGTAGTAGAGATTGGCTTGAGAAAGACAATATAACAAACGTTTATTCCCCAGAGAGAACAAACATTAATCTTAAATGCTTTTGTGCTGGAAAAGAAAGAGCAGAATTTGAAATAGAGTCTTGTCCAGGAAAATTTTAAAAATGCAGAATGATGCAAGTGCATGAACTGGAGACTGATTAGCTCCACCTCTTTGGAGAAACAGACAAAGTTAACTCTTTGCTCTGGCAGATTGAGATTTCATGCCTCAAACAGAATGGATCTTTTATGCCTTTTGCTTATGAATGTAACATGTTTACTTAACCACTTCAAGAATTAGCTCAGACATTTATAAGAAATTTGAATCAACAAACTATATTAATTTTGGTTAAAGAGATTTTCTGAAAACAATAATAAACACACACAGTCTGATAGTTTCAGTGAGCATGAAAAAGGTAAAGGACATAATTTTCCAGCTAGATTTGGTACAATGGGGGAAGACCTTGACAGAGAATCTTCAGAGTATAGATGTTATATCAGCATGGCATGGTAGTGCAAATTAGGATATTTGAAATGATTACATTTAATTTTGGTCAATGAAATTTTTTGAAACAATAAAAAATCTCACAGTCACACACAGTCTGATGGCTTCAGTGAATACGAAAAAGAGGTTTCTTTTGATAAGATATAAATTATTACCAGGGAAAACTGACATTTTAATGAGCTGTTACTTAAATTTAGGATGATTCTGAGATGCAAAAAGTGTAGCTTAATTTAGCAAGTTACTGCTGAAAAAGAAATAAGATAACAGATAAGCAAAATCCAATAGACAGGTTTCACTTTTGAAAGGTATTGTATAATCTATCATAAAGTTTCTTCAGAGTTTATGAATTAAATAGAATGGTAATTAGTAGGACGTGTAAAACTGTATGAGGGGAAACTTGTAGCGTAAAAAACATTCTGCAAGGAGACATCAAAACATGCTGAAATTGCTTCCCTAACAAAAGGGTAGTCATTGATGTATAAGTAAAGAGATTAGCAATTGAGTTGTTCAGGTGTCACTGCTGAGCAAGCTCGCACACCAAGTCTTACAGACAGCAATGTAACATGCCCTTACATAAGAGAAGTGTCTTCATGGGTTAACAGCTATTTGGAAATAGTGACTGAATGTGAAAGCAACAGCCTTGTAAGCTCAGAGGTTTGGTACAGGTGCTTCCTTTGCAGATGTATTGTAATAGGAAAAACTTAAACACAGGGTGACATCACACTTAATGGTCTCAGCTTAAACTGTACGATTCAAATCTATTTTTGGCTACATGAGAGACAGAAGCAGATCTCTTAATTGTTTTGTTTCAGGTAAACCACCAGAATAATGGCAGTCAGCAAACTGAAATAACAGTGGATATCATCCTGGCAACCACAACAGTGTGACAAACACCCATCTATATATCAGCAAGACTACCGGTTTGCATCCTGGGCAGTACATGCAACAAAGCGACAAAGGAGTCAACTGCTCAAGGCCCTGAGTGGTACAAGGCACAGTGGAGGAATGGTCGTGATTTCACCAGGTTAGACAAATTCATTCCCCTTCATACTGGGAATTGCAGGATGATATTATTAAGAATGTGCATTGATATAACTGGCTAGGATGTGCTGATGTAAGATGCTTTAACTTACAGGTCATTCTGCTATAATGCGCATTTCGTTAATGTGATTTCACTATAAATTGATGGATGAATTGGGGACACTGTTTCTAACGCGCAAACTTTTAAAGTGTGTATTGGTAATAATGTGATTCCGGCCCTATTAGTTTAAATAGTGCTGCTATTACACAATTTTCTTATAACATGGAATTGCATGAGAATGGAACTACTGCATTATAGCAGAACTGACTGTAATAACATAGTTAATGGAGGTTGGAGTAGTGTCCCACTGCTGTATTGCTTCAAGAGGGAGGCATCAAAATGGTCAGGAACCCAAAGATGACGTTACTGCAATACTAGGAAGGACATATAGTTTAAATAGTTAAAGGTCAACTTCATTGAGTCAATTGGTTAGCAGAGGACAAATTTGATCAGCTAGCTGTTGACTAGAAGAATCATAATACTCCTGGAGTAAGGAACTCTAAGAACAGAAAGAAACAGGTTGTGTTCTGGTAGCAATAATTCAGTCCTATGTTCATTGTAGACCTTCAGTACATATCATTAGGCTTTGTGGGAGGTTTTCAAAGTGCTAAGGGTTTGCAATTTTTGGCCAGAGGGACCAAGTATGCAATCATAATGGTAAATATGCAAGAAGCATCAGTAATAAAAGTGTTAACTCTATAATCTGTCTGAAGACTTAACTGATAACATAGGAATGTAAATTCAGAATCTGTGTTTTGAAACCATGTCCAGACATACACACAAAGAGATCAGTCTGAATAATCTAGAAACAGAAAGTAAGGAACTAATGGAGCCTCATCCAGCTCAAGGAACACTGCTTATGTGAGGAAAAGTGCTATGCAACTACTAATCAATTATCTTTTAGCTAATACAGACAAAATCTGAGAATAACCCTACCCAATCTTCTGCTTGACTGCCGAATTCTAGGTACTGATTAGGCACAAAGAACTAAACAATATATATTAATGCAACTCCATGGAGATACAGCTGACATACAGAACGTCAACATGTTCAACTGTGAAGTACTACTTCTGCCAGAGCACCTGCCCGAATGCCACTGCAAAGGTACTGGCAAATCTTCTTGGATTGCCACAATTTGGAACAGAAGAATCAGTCCTTAAAAACGACATTGAGGTCATTAAAGACACTAATTCATGGCAGGATTTGTGTAACTGGGAATTTGATGTACAAATCCACCCTTGCATACAGATCATCTCATGTGTAGGAGTTAATTAAATGGCAATCATTTTGTCCCTGCTTCCCACAGGCTATGTCTGGATGCAGAGACCATGCAAAGTTACATTTTACAACTTACATTCTTAGCTAGTTTCTATATAAATGGAAGCATATTCTGTCATTCCTACAGTCTTGGCTAGATTTCCCAGCAGTGAGGAAACTATAACAGAGGGCAAGAATTTTCAAATTGAAGTTTTGGTGGAGCAGGATCCAATGTAGATTGGTGGGCACAGGGGAGATGAGTTAATTTGGAGAAACTTGGGAGAGCTGAGATGTGAACTTCAAGTTTATGGGGCATATGGATAAAAAGCTGACTAAGGGAGTATTTGAACAACCAAGTGCAAAGGAAAATTTCCTTGGATTTGCATATTGCAAACTTTCTTTACTAGGATAAAAAAAACAAAGGTTAGACTCATAACGAAAGATTTACCAAATGGAGAAAATAAAACCAAGGTTCTGTTTTATTTCAGATCTCAATCACTGCAAAGTGTTGGAGAAAAACCTCAGCAGATCTGTCAGCTGTGAAGAGGGAGAGACAGTCAAGATTTCATGACCAATATGAATTTGCCATAAAATTTGAAGATTAGAGTTTTGGTAGACCATCTCCATGTACATTTGCTACCAAACCGAAGATTTTCCAGCACTTTCTCTTTTTCCTTCTTAAAGACTGAGTGATGACCTGATACTGGTTATGATAGAATAGATGTTGAGAAAATGCCTCCTTTGGTAGGCAAGAAGAAGACAAAAATCATATATAGAAAGAATTACGAACAAATCGAAGTCAGAAATTAAGGAGAAACATGTTTAGACAGTACAATGCCCTCCTACAAGTCATTGTTATGGTGACTGCCATTTAAAGGCAAGACAGATAAACATTTGAGGGAGAAAGCAATTTAAGAATATGTTTAGATTAGATTAGATTACTTACAGTGTGGAAACAGGCCCTTCGGCCCAACAAGTCCACACCGACCCGCCGAAGCGCACCCACCCAGACCCATTCCCCTACATTTACCCTTGCACCTAACATTACAGGCAATTTAGCGTGGCCAATTCACCTAACCTGCACATTTTTGGACTGTGGGAGGAAATCGGAGCACCCGGAGGAAACCCACACAGACACGGGGAGAACGTGCAAACTCCACACAGTTGGTCGCCTGAGGCGGGAATTGAACCCGGGTCTCTGGCGCTGTGAGGCTAACCACAGTGCCACCGTGCCGCCCACGTTGATGGAGTTACATGAGGTTGAGTGGGAAACAAAGATTAGAACAATTAGGTCAAATTTCTGTGTAAATATTGAGAGATACTATGCAATACAATTTACTATACAAATGCCTGGAAGCAGATTTTTTGCAATGGAGAGCACATGGGCTTAGATTTTCAGCTCAGGCAGACCAGTTTGGCATCAGAAACAATGTGCTCAAGGAGGTGAGTGAAATTGATAATGAGAGAATGAAGCTCACAAGGGCTACAAGTAACGTTTATTTGGATGAGTATTTTGTACTGACTATTCAAAAAACACAAGAGACATGGAGGTGCCTAGAAAGATGTTGATGAGCTGGAACCGGATGTTGTTGGCATGAAACTTGATGTGAAATCTTATGGGTTATGTTACTGAGGGACAGAATGTAGATAAGGAAGAAGGTTCCAATATTGATCTTTAGTAAATGTCAGGAATAATGTCACCAGGTAGGGGAAAAAAGCCAATTCAGCAGGTGCTCTGTCTATGGTTACCAAGGCTGCAGACAAACCAGGTAAGGGCAATCCCACACAATTGGACAATGGAAAAGAGGCACTGGAGAGGAATAGCATCATCATCAACTGCATTTCAAAAAGGATAATGCACCACAAGGGATATTATTTGTATTTATTTAAAAGGTTTTTCAGTGTGATGGCTACTGAAAGGTTCAAACCTGTAGTTGCAGGAAATATGTGAATTTGGGAGATGACAACTTACTCAAGAATTTGACATGGGAGGTTAGATCAGGGAAACCAGGTTTTAAGAACAGCAGTTAATGACTGTGTCATTATCACTCCCTCTTCAGAAAAAAAAAGAAAGGACATGAGAGTAGATAGGAAAGAAAATAAGCAGTTCAGGGCTAGGGCAGGTGTGAATATTGACAGACAATGGAAGGAGGAATGCAGTAGGGCATTAAACATCGGTGTGCCCTCAGTTTTAATAATGAAGAAAACCATGAGTTCCGGGTACTTGCTACTGAAGCTCAGGGTTGAGCAAAAAAGGGGTTTAACCAAAGGTTTATTTTAGAAAAAAGTCAAAGGTTATCTTTGCATTCCAGGAATGAAGAACAAGTTAGTTCTCAGTGTTTTGGGAGTTTTGGGAGTGAAGAACAAGTTAGTTCTCAGTGTTTTCCAATTGGATGTAGCAATTATTAACTCAATCAGCTGAGCACCACGTACAGAAATTCTTTACTCCTCTGGATTTAAGGGAGAAGAGATAGGGCCCATACCAAGGTAATGAGCAGGAAGAGCTAGGGTTTTGCTTGTGGCAAAAACGCAGGCATTAAAGGTAGTGGCAAGCAAATGATTGATAGAAAGATAACTGAAGTTGGATTATGACAAACAGAGTGTCATACACTAGATGGTCATGAGTTTGAAAGCACTGCTGTATGTCAGTAGATGATTGAGGGAAGAGATTTTTCTCGATAGGTTCAAACATCAGTGGAGCTGGAAGACAGTAGGTGATTACGAATGGTGAGTGATAAAAATAACTGATTACAAGTGATTGCAGTTATGGAAAGAGGGGCCACACGAGATAGCAAGAACGACAGAGTGGTAAGTTGATAGAGATCAAAGTAGGACTGCAGTAAAGAAATTTCAAAACAAAATATTTTGTGAAGTAAACTAGATAAGTACAATATGTTAAATTAAAATACAAATCCTTTGGCATATTAAAATAGAATTAGAATCCCTACAGTGTGGATACAGGCCATCCAGCCCATCAAGTCCACGCTGAGCGTCCAAAGAGCATACCATCCACATCAGCCCTCCTGCCTTATTTTTGTAACCCTGCATTTCCCATGGCTAATCCACATAGCCTGCACATCCCCTGACATTATGGGGCAATCTAGCATGGCCAATCCACCTAACATACATATCTTTGGACTGGTAGGAAACCAGAGTACCTGGAAGAAACCCACGCAGACACGGGGAGAATGTGCAAACTCCACACAGATAATCACCCGAGTCTGGAATCGAACCTGGGTCTCTGGCGCTACGAGGCAGCAGGGCGAACCATTTGCCACCATGCCGCCCTTTTTAAAGTTATTAAAGGATGAGTGATCGGTAAAAGGAAACTACGTTCAGAACTGAGTATGCGTCTAAAATTATATCATAGTGCAACAGATCTTTGTAAAAAATTTCAGTTACAATACACGAAGGACATGAAATAATTTACATTATTGCAAAAGATGCAAGAAACCCATTTAATCTAACTATAATGTCAAACTGAATATAGAGACAAAATAAAATTATAACAAGACGAATTTAAATAGCAGTAATTCATTAGCAGATTAACCTTCTTAATTAAGGATACACTCAGAACAAAATATTTGGAACAATGAAGAATTTTGAGAAGTCCTTTTGATATTTAAATTTCACGTACCGATGGTTTTCTGTCGTACTATATTTCTTGCCTTTTCTGTTCCAGGGGAACCAGCAGTGGTGGCACTTCGTTGTCTCATTTGTAAGTGCCCAGGTTGATCACGACTCCAACCACGGGAAAATGATTTATCAACAACTGACTTTTGACATCCGTGACTGCCACCTAAATTCCAACAGAAAGCAGTTAGATCTAAGCATTACATTTGAATTCCTGTAAGTTAACATTCAGTGATTATGCAATTCAATAATTAAATCAATTAACCTTTGTTTACTTTTATGTCTAAACTACAAATTTAAAACTGTGTCTCAACCTGCTGGGCTGAGACAAAAAGCAATAAAGCAAACAGAATATTGTTGCACTTCAATAACATTTAAGAAAGGTCAATAAATTAATTTGTTTTTCTTTTGGCAACTGGTATGTCATTTCATTTACATATATTATCAGAAAATTATAATAATTGAGCCTATTTTGGTTCAAGGAAACAAGATAAACTAAAGAAAGCGAGAGTATTGCAGACAAGCGTGCTGCTTACAGACTCTACAGAACTCCAAAGATCTAAGTAGTCATGTCAGCTAATTTTGCACAGGAACCATTAAATTGCAAACACCAAACTCCCTTTTGATTGTGCCATTTCGATCAGTTTTGGGCTCGAAGATTAAGATTAATTTCAACATCATCCAGATGCATCTGCCTGATATTTTTGTATAATACAGTTTCAGTGCTCCACTGTTTGAGTGCTCTTGTTCACAAATACTGTGAGATGCTTCTTGAGACAAAGTTTTTCCTATGTCCATGACAACATACATTCCTAAACCAGGATCAGCAAAGCAGGTCAGCTGGTCACTGATCTTATCATAATTGTACGATCTTTGTTATATACAAATTGGCCGCAGTATTTTCTGACAGGATGACGATCACTGAACATCAACAAATGGTTCACTCATTGAGAAGAATGTTGGAACATCTGAAGCGATAAAATTTACGACATAAGTGCAAACCGTTTTACCTTCGCCTAGATAAAAAAAGGAAGCCACTGGTCCAAGAAGCTAAAATACTTTATAGAAGTTTTTATCTTATGGGATAGGAAGGAAGTATTTTGATGCAGTGTCAGAGACGCCCTGTAGATCATTACAGGATTTGAGAAAACTGTACAGTGAAAATCCTTCCAAATTGTAACTCTGATCCAGCAAAGTCTCCTTAGTCAGTTCCTTAATAATTTCCCTTCTACTTTTTTATGAAGTCCCATTCAAGATGACAAGAGTTATGTGGAAGGTCCAAAAGGATTTAACTTCATTTTAGTAAAGTAAATGCCTATGTTAACAAATGTATATTGGAATCAGTCAAAATGCCCTGTTAGTCTTTTAGACAGCCTGCTATAAATGGCTGACCAACTTCTGTAGCGGGTGTGATGTGTCTCTAGATTTCAATGAAATGTTGAAAAGTGTCAATGGCAGTCGTGAGGATGTCATTCATCAACACAGTGTATGTAATCTTAGAATAATAAACATACTGAAATAAGAGACGCCGGTACCGTCACCAAGCCACCCTTTATTTACATAGTGCTTGACACTGGACCAGCTTCCTCAGAGTCAGTGCGCGGAAATGAAAAGAACCTCTGGCACTCCTAATTATATCTGTCAGCCAGGGGGCCCTGATTGGACCAGATTAACTGCCCCAATCAAGGAACTCATATTCTATGAGGCCCACATTGCTGACCTTGTTACAATTATTACACATTACAATTATTACACATCACCTCTACAACCGTATGTGTTAACTGATGACATCCTCATCAGTTATGTCAAATAGGACTCGTCAGCAGAATTACAGAGACTGGAAGTTATCAAGTTCAATCATCCCACGAGTGACATTTTGTTTCTGTTTTATCCCAAGCAATGCAAAACACAAGGTTAATTCTTCTTTAATGACTAATTAATATTCAATTGAATGCTTTACCAAAAAAAACTTCTAAAATGTCAAATATGTGATTGCAAATACATGCAGTGTAAAATACAACTGCCCAAAACCTTTTGCAAAACAAAGCATGGTTATACCATACAAATTGAGGCTTTTTCTTTGTACTATAGCAATTAGTATGTAAGTATATATGACAGGTTAATTTGCTACTTTACTATATGTGTACAGCCTGTATCTTTTTAAGTTTCTATATTTTTGACAATGAACTGAAATGTGAAAATGACTTTTAAAAACCAAGGAAGGAAAAGCACATTTTAAAAGCAATCATCCAATATTTACTATAAGTGTTAGTTGCATTGTTTTTTTGTTGGAACAGTGAGACAAGTGTAGTTGCAAATGAACTGACACGAGGGACTGTGCACAAAATGAGATTTGGCCTGCAAAAAGTAGCTGATTGGTCTGTACAGAGAAAATCAGTTTGCTAATGGCAATGACTTTCTGCTGTCAACAAGTATTAAAATGTCTCAGAGGTAGCTGAACAACTTGTTTGTGTGACCGAATTGGTCAGAAGCAGAAGAAAGGTGCTGTGAAGAGACATCTCTGCAATTAAACAAAAAATACACCTAATGCCAGAAAAACAGCAATTTAATTTTCCTTACCAGTCGCTGTAAGCAATTGCTTTTAACCAATAAGTTGGGAGACCTGAAAGTTTGTGAACTAGTGCAAACAACAAAAGTATGTGCAGAAGAGAGATCAAACAGCAGCAAGTCCTGGCAAACCAAAAAGGATCATCTCAGTGAACATCATGAACAGGGATTACTGAACGATCTTCCTGGTTTTCCCTCCACCTATAGTTTTTGTGTTTGTGCATGTGCACGTAGGGGGCAGTTTTATAAGGAGAGGCCAGAGATTTAGCCAGAAGAGAGTTATTTGTTGTTATTTCATTTTTGTTTACCTGTAGCTAGAAATTATTTATTTGCAATAAGTAGTAATTCTTGTTAAGTATAGAAACCTGTTCATATTTTCTGGATCTAAAAGACAGATAAATCTGAAAATTTGTGCACTTTGGTAAAATCTTCAATTTTACAATGATTCTAGGAATAGTAGGGCTTGATTCCTTGCATGCTGTCCCAATGAGGCTTGATAGGAACATGCTAAGCACATTGTCACAGGTAAAATCAATAACTAACACCCATTATATATTGACAATGCTAGAATACAGTATTATAACATGACTAATTCAAATTAATCCTCATTGCAGACTGGGTAAAGATGGTAGATTTGCTTCACTAAAGGATTCTGGTGAATTAAAAGCTGCAGTCACGTTGTGATGGAATGCATAGTTTGCACAGTCCAAGTGACATACCATAATCTGGGGGAGGTGCCAGAATCGGGCCCTGGAGAACAGAGTGAGAAGTGGGTATTGACATACAACTAGGACTGAGAAAGAGCAACAGTGAGCTTGAGACTAAGTGCAGTTGGTGAATTGGACCAATGGACAAGCCAAGAGAAGAGCTACACTGAAAGAAACATTAGAAAAATTAGACATTTTTGGGCGAGTGAAATTATGTCTCACAATCTTGATTCGTTTTTTGAGTAAGTAACCAAGAGGATTGACACGAGCAGAGCAGTGGACATTACTTACTTGGATGTTAGGAAAGTCTTTGATAACGTTCCACATGGTAGACTAATTAATAAAGGTGGATCACATGGAATTCAGGGTGACCTTCCCTACTGGATACAAAATTGGCTTAACAGCAGGAGGCAGAGAATGATGATGGAGAATTGTTTTTTGTACTGGAAACCTGTGACCAGCTGTGTTCCACACGAATCAGTGCTGGTGCCACTTCTGTTTACCATTTACATAAATGATTTAGATGAGAATATGAAAAGCATTGCTAGTAAGTTTGCGAATGACACCAAGATTGTTGGTATAGTGGACAGTGAAAAAGGCTATTGAAAATTACAAAGTGATCTTGATCATTTGGGTCAATGCGCTGAAGAGTGGCAAATGGAGTTTAATTTGGATAGATTTACGTATCATTTTTGATTGTTTTACCAAAATGCAAGACTTATACAATTAAAAGTAGGGCCTTGGGAAGTGCTGTAGAACAGAGAGACCTAAGGATTCAGATACATAATTGTTTAAACTTTGTATCATATAAAATAGGGTGGTTAAAAATGTTTAACATGCTTGTTTTTATTGCTAGACCTTTGCGCATAGGAGTTGGGATATTATATTGAGGTTGTACAGGACATTGGTAAGACCTCTTCCAAAGTACTGTGTCCAGTTTGGTTTCACTGTCATTGGAAGGATACCATTAAGCTGGAGAGGGTTCAGAAGAGATTTGCCAGGATGTTGGGGGAATGGAGCGTTTGGGTCATAAGAAGAGACTGGATATGCTGGAACTTTTTTCACTGGAGCATAGAAGATTGAGAGGTCACCTTAAAGAGGTTTGTAAAATTAGAAGGGGTATAGATAAGGTGAATGGCAGATGTCTTTCCATAGGGTTGGGGGATTTCAAGACAAGGGGACATGATTTTAAGGTGAGAGGAGAAAGATTTAAAAAAGACGAGGGGCAACGTTTATACAGAGAGAGTGGTTAATGTTTGGAATGAATTTCCAGGGGAAGTGGTGGATGTGGGCACAATGTTTAAAAGATATTTAGTTCAGTAAATATCATGAGCAAGAAATGTTTGGAGAGATATGAGCCAAGCACAGGCAGGTGCGACTAGTTTAGTTTGGGATTATGGTCAGCATGGTCCAGTTAGACTGAAGGTCTGTTTCCATGCTTTATGATACTGTGACTCCACACAGAGGTCATGTGGCTGATTGTGTATACACACCAGCAGAGAATGCTTTTATGCCACTAAGTGACACCAGCTGGCAAGAAAACAAGTCCATGTGGCCAGATTCGCTGAAAGTGGTGATGCACTTGGACAGTGAACAGGAAAGAGAGATCCAGGAGTGAAGCTAAATAAATTGCTGTCTTCGTTACATAGAATTAATCAAGAATAACCAGTCACGGACATGGGTGGAAGGTTGTGGAGAACTGCACCATTTTGTTGAAGGTTGTAGAGCAGAATTTGGGAGTGGTAGGGGGAGCTCCTATACGATAAGTCTCTAGCTAATTAGCTGAAGGATAGCAGCTGCAATTCTCTGAGGAAGGTCAGAGTTTTCAACGGCCAAGTGGCTCAAATTGCAGTTATACATGTGGGGTAGGATACCATAAATCTGAGAGATCCATCTTTGTTGTAACTGTTATTTAACATGTAATTTATAATATAGAGTCATTCATATTTATTGAATATTTATTATGTGCTGATTTTACTTTGCCTGTTAAAGTAAAATTATCAACTGGTTTTTTGCATTGGAGGTCATTTAAGATCGAGTTGAAGAAGAATTTTTTTCCATGAGGGTAGTAGATCTGTGGAATTCTTTACCACAGAGGGCTGATGAATCTTCATTGTTAAGTACATTTAAGGCTGAGATACACACATTATTAATCAGAAAAGGAATCAAGGGTTATAGAGAAAAGGCAGAAAAAAATTGAGTTCAGAATTATCAGAATCAGCCATGATGTAATTCAACGGCAGAGCAGATTTGATGGGCTGAATGGTCAACTTGTATTCGTACTTCTTACAGTTGTTCAATAAATTGATTTAATTTGGATTTTTGATCTCCATGGGGTTTGTAATTCTGATCTGGCCTAAATGTAGCTTCAGACCAATAACAAAGTGGAAGAATCTTAACTGCCCATTCAAATGACCTCAACTTTACAAAAAAAGGTAAGAAATAAACAGGGCACAACATCCAGCATTGATCTCAACACCAGATAAAACAGGAAGATTGCCTAACCCAAGCCTTGTCGATAATGGATAGGGGAGTCAGGAGGTGAACTACACATTGTTGGTTTACTAGCTCTGATCTGCTCTTGTAGTGAGAGGATTTATAATAGTTAGCTCAATTCAGTTTCTGGTCATTGGTGATCCCTAGGATGTTAATAACAGAAGATTCAGTCGGTGTGACAGTTAAACTCTCTTTTGTTTGTCATTGCTCTTTTGTGGCATGAATGCTATTTTCCACTTGTTTGCCCACATCTGAATTTGTCCACAACTTGCTGCTTTTGGACATGGATTGCTTCAGTGCCTGAAAAGTGGTGAATCATAGCCAACTTCCCTGCTGTACCTTATGATGGACGGAATGTCATTGATGAAGCTGCTAATAATGGTTAGGCCAAGAACACCACCTGAAGAACTGGGGATCTCTTGGCACAGTGGCAGTGTCCCTGCCCCTTATTTTCAAGTCCAACCTGCTCTAGAGATGTGTAGAAACAGAAAATATATTAGAAAGTACATACTCCGAAGGATTCTTACAGTGATGACCAGGAGATTAGATGACTGAACTCCAACAAGCAGAATCATTTTCTTTGAGTTAAGCCAAACAGTGGAATGCTCCCCCCCCCCCACCTCTCTCCTACCATTTCTCAATGACTCCAATTTTGCTAGGGTTCCTTGATGTCATACTGTTAAATGTGGCCTTAATGTCAAGTGCAGTCACTCTGACCTCATATCTGATTGCTGGATTGATTGGCAAGTCAAACATGATTGATAAAAGTGTTGCCATGGAGAATGCAACAATGATGATTGATAATTAACTGTCAGACTTTGCTTAAATTCTAAACCATGCAGATTGATTCTGATTGGTTAAGACATTGTCCTGAGAAATGAGCCAGTGAATGGTTGTGAGATATTTCACTTCGAGCCTGGTTGACAATGCTAAATTGGTTGTCATCATTATTTGTGGCTCACTCAGAATCATTTAGCAAATATCCAATTACTGAATATTCGGACATGGTGTTGCGACTTTTCCAAGCATGGACTAGTTAGTACAGTCAATGCTTAATGGTAAGTCCAAGGGAGTGTTGCTGAACAAAGAGACCTTGGAGTGCATGTTCACAGCTCCTTGAAAGTGGAGACACAGGTAGATAGGATAGTGAAGGCGGCATTTGGTATGCTTTCTTTTATTGGCCAGAGTATTGAGTACAGGAGTTGGGAGGTCATGTTGCGGCTGTACAGGACATTGGTTAGTCCACTGTTGGAATATAACATGCAATTCTGGTCTCCTTCCTATCGGAAAGATGTTGTGAAACTTGAAAGCATTCAGAAAAGATTTACAAGGATGTTGCCAGGGTTGGAGGATTTACGCTATAGGGAGAGGCTGAACAGACTGGGGCTGTTTTCCCTCGAGCGTCGGAGGCTAGAGGTTTACAAAATTATGAGGGGCATGCATAGGATAAATAGGCAAAGTCTTTTCCCTGGGGTCGGGGAGTCCAGAACTAGAGGGCATAGGTTTAGGGTGAGAGGGGAAAGATATAAAAAAGATATAAGGGGCAACTTTTTCACACAGAATGTGGTATGTGCTTGGAATGAGCTGCCAGAGGAAGTGGTGGAGGCTGGTACAATTGCAACATTTAAAAGACATTTGGATGGGTATATGAGTGGGAAAGGTTTAGAGGGGTATAGGCTGGGTGCAGGCAGGTGGGACTAGATTGAGTTGGGATATCCGGTCGGCATGGACGGTTTGGACCGAAGGGTCTGTTTCCATGCTGTACATCTCTATGACTCTATGCTTAGAACATAGAACATCCTTCGGCCCACGATGTTGTGCTGAACATTTGTCCTAGCTTGTTGCAAATAGTGAGAGGGATATCATTTTTAACATAGACAGCAAATGCTTGGTATGTGTGACCTACATTTCTCAAATTTGAGATGGACGGAATGTCTTTTCAGCTTGACAGTAACATGTGGTTAGTGGCAAGAGCCACTTATGTTGCTCCTGTGTAGTATCGTTGTGAAACAGTTAATTTCACTTATTGCTTAAGCTTCTAGGGTAAGGTGACTGCAGACTGGGCAATTCTCAGGTCTGAAGTGGCAATCCTTCTAACAAACCATGGTAATGACACTATTACAACATTCTCATGGTGAACCAGGGACAAGCATGAAATACTGGCCCAGTCAGCGACGCCCACATCCCACGAGTGAATTAAAAACTTCAACCACTCCCAGTCCACTTGCCAACCAAACAGTACTCTCCTTTCATAGAGTATTAGCATGGGTTTCTCCTTAAATTGGTATTCTTGTGAATTGTTATCATGTGTGCAAAATAAAAGCCTTAGGGGCAAAACATGTCTTTTTCAGCAATACACAAAAAACCGTAGTTGCTGCAGAAGGAGGTACATGCTTCTAATGTGGAACTCTGAAAATAAATAAATTTGTAAGTGTTTAAAGACTATCGCCAGTGTTATCCTGCATCAACTCATTGGTCGGATGCTGCCTGACCTGCTGTGCTTTTCCAGCACCACACTCTTGACTCTAATCTCCAGCATTTGTAGTACTCACTTTTGCCTCATTGGTCGGAACATTGAGTAGAAGATTTGGGACATCAAGTCACGGATGTACAGCACATTGGGAAGGCCACTTTTGAAATACTACGTACAATTCTGATCACTTTCCTACACAAAGAATGTTGTTAAACCTGAAAGGGTTCAGAAAAGATTTACAAGGATATTGCTGGGATATGAGGATTTGAGCTTTCGGAAGAGGCTGGATAAACGGGTATTTTCCGTGAAGCATCATAGGTTGAGAGGTCATAGAGTCACGGAGATGTACAGCATGGAAACAAACCCATCGATCCAACTCTTCCATGCCGACCAGATATCCTAACCTAATCTAGTCCCATTTGCCAGCAGCCAGCCCTTCCTATTCACATATAATTACAACATTTAAAAGGGATCTGGATGGGTATCAGCTTTCACCACTTCCTGAGGCAGCTCATTCCATACATGCACCACCCTCTGCATCAAAAAGGTGCCCTTTAGGTCCCTTTTAAATCTTTCCCCTCCTACCCTAAACCTATGCACTCTAGTTATGGACTCCCCTACCCCAGGGAATAGACCTTGTCTATTTATCCTATCCATGCCCATCATGAAGTCATCCCTCAGCCTCCAATGCTCCAGGGAAAACAGTCCCAGCCTATTTAGCCGCTTCCTGGAGCTCAAAACCTTCAACTCTGACAACATCCTTGTAAATCTTTTCTGAACCCTCCAGTAGGTACATCCACATATTGAATCAATAAAATTTTCTTGTATACATTTAAATTCCTCTCCGTTTAAATCCTTAACACTATGGCAGTACTAGTTTACATTTAGAAAGTTAGAATAATAGGGTGGAAAAGGGGATTTTAACAAATAACTGAGGTCTCCTTACCAATTTGTTTCTCAATTTCCCGCTGACCGTTGGCGGGTCAATAGTACAATCCCAACAATGCAATCATCCCTTTCTTATTTCTCAGTTCCACCCAAATAACTTCCCTGGAAGTATTCCCAGGAACATCCTGCCTAAGTACAGCCGTAATGTTACTCCTGATCAAATACACCACTCCCTCTCTTCTCTTGCCCTGCTTTCTATCATTCCAAAAGCATTTGTATCCTGGAACATTAAGCTGCCAGTCCTATATGTCCTTGAGCCACGTCCCTGTAATTGCTATGATATCCCAGTCCCATATTAGTCAGCATGTCCTGAGTTCAAGTGCCTTCTCTGTTAGACCTCTTGGAGCGAAATAAATGCAGTTTAATTTATCAGTCCTGCTTTGTTCCTGACTGTTTAACTTGCTTCTTTTCCCAATTATACCAATTTCCGATTAATCTCTTTCCTCACTATTGCCCTGGGTCCCATTCTCACTGACCCCCCAACTACCACTACCACCCCCACCGCCCCTCACCCTCCTATTCACGCACCAAGCAGCTTTAGTATATCTCCCTGCCAGTACATTAGTCCCCTTCCAATTCGGGTGCAATCCATTCTTCTTATACAGGTCACAGGAAGAGATTCCAATGATCCAAAACTATGAATCCTTCTCTCTGCACCAGCCCCTCAGC
Organism: Chiloscyllium plagiosum; assembly: GCF_004010195.1. Taxonomy (NCBI): domain Eukaryota; kingdom Metazoa; phylum Chordata; class Chondrichthyes; order Orectolobiformes; family Hemiscylliidae; genus Chiloscyllium; species Chiloscyllium plagiosum. The sequence goes on from NC_057719.1 coordinate 56,932,890, forward strand.
CACGCATTCATATGCTCTATTCTCCTATTCCTACCCTCACTAGATAGTGGCACCGGGAATAATCCAGATAATGCTACCCTTGAGAATCTCCTTTTTAAATTCATGCCTAACTTCCGATATTCTCCCTTCAGAATTTTTATTTCCTATGCCTTTAGTTCCAATGTGTACAACTAACTCCTGCTGGTCCCACACCTTTGAGAATATCCTCCACTCTCTCAGAGATATCCTTCATTCTTGCACCAGGCAGGCAACACATCATGCTGATTTCTTGCAGTCGGCTGCAGAAATGTCTGTCTGTGCCTCTGACTACAGAGTCTCCGATCACAATCGATCGTTTGGAATCTGGAGTACCCTTCATTACATATGAGCCAGTCTCGGTACCAGAAACTCAGCTGTTCGTACTACATTGCCCCGAGAGTCCATTACCCACTACATTTTTCAAAAAACAAAACATGCTTGTTTGAGATGGGGATAGCCACAGGAGACTCCTACATTATCTGCCTCCTTCTCCTACCTTTCCTGGAGGTAACCCATCTACCTGACTGTATTTGTGGTTCTTCTCCCTTCCTATATCTGCCATCCATCACACCCTCTAGCTCCTGTAAATTCCTTATTGCTTCTGCCACTCCAATCGATCTATGCAATATGATAGGATGTGCAACCAAAGATACTTACTGCAGACATACTCATCAGTAACATGGAAACTAATTTTCCAAATACAACAGGAAGAACATATCACTCTACTAAAGGCCATCTTTGCACCATTACAATGTGCAGACCCAGAAAATAGCAGTCTTACTGCTCTAACAAAACACTGCTCCAGGCTAACTTAGTACCTATGTTTTGTATTTTTAAAATTTAATCAACAGGCAGATCTCAATAAATCATGCAATCAAAAAGAACATACTCTATTCACAGTTATAGGTTTACGAAAAAAAGAGCAAGGTTGCACTAAAAAACCATGCAGTTATCTGCTTCTGTGCTGTGAGTTCTTTTACACAGGTTCCTCCAAAGTCAGCTGTGATTTTCGTTGTTTGTTAATTTTTTTTCCATGCACTCCGATGTCCAGAAATACTTAAACTCAAACAGAAAGGGCAGTAGCTGTGCAGATTCACTGCTGTGTCAGACAGCACTGTACGTTTCTTTCTCTCGCTCTCTCACCGACCATGTAGTGTTTTGTGTCTCTTCCTCCTTTTTAAAGTGCCATTGTTTTGATAGTTTTTTTTCCCCGAAGTTCTAAAACAATGCAACAGCTTATAAAAAAAAATTACTGCTCCTAGAATTCGAGGAAATCAGCTCCAATGCCTAACATACCTCAAAAATAGGAGCAGCTCTTACAGCCACAATTTTTTTCCCATGAATTGACTTTACAGAGGTTTGTAAAATCAGGAGGAGCATAGATAGAGTGAATAGCCAATATCTTTCTCCCAGGATAGAGGAGTCCAAAACTAGAGGGCCGAGGTTTACGTTGAGAAGGGAACGATTTGAAAAAGACCTGAGGGATAACGTTTTCACCCAGACTTGGTGCGTGTAAGCAATTAAGCTGCCAAAGGAACTGGTGGTTGCAATTACAACATTTAAAAGGAATCTAGATAAATAAATGAACAGGAAGGATTAAGGTGGTTATGGGCCAAATGCTGGCAAATAGAACTAGGTCAGTCTTGGATGTTTACACAGACAAGTTGGACCAATGGGTCTGTTTCTGTCCTAGATGACTCTATGACTCTACAACTAGCTCTCTGAACAGAACATAAAGAAGACTGTTGCTTAAATTTGAAGATTAAAAGCAAAGCAAACTATTTATGACAGACAAATGCAATGTTAATAGACACAGCTAAAAATAACAGTAGAACTAGAAGAGTATACAGGCAGTATGAAAAAACTTGAGAGGAAAATCAGGAGGGTAAAAATGGGGCATAAGATTGCTTTGGCAAAGAAGATTAAAGAGCATCCAAAGGGATTCTACAAATACATTAAGCACAAAAGGGTAACGAGAGAGAGAACAGGGCCCCTTAAAGAAAAGCAAGGCTGCCTATGTGTGGAATCGCAAGGGATGGGGGAGATCCTAAATGAGTACTTTGCATAGTGTTTACTGTGGAGAAGAATATGGAAGATAGAAAATGCAGGGAAATAAACAGCAACATCTCGAAAAATGTCCATATTATTGAGGTGGTGGTGCTGGCATCTTAAAATGCATAAATGTGGATAAAGCCCCACGACCTGATCAGATGTACCCTCGAACTCTGTGGGAAGCTGGGGAAGTGATTGCTGGGCCCCTTGCTGAGATATCTGCAGGTGCAATAACTACAGGTGAGGTGCCGGAAGACTGAATATTGGCTAACTTGGTGCCAGTATTTAAAAAAGGTGGTAAGGAAAATCAACGCAAGTAGAGATTAGTGAGCCTGGCATCATTGGTGGGCAAGTTCTGCAGTGAACAAGATGAATCAGGAGCTGAGCTGACAACAGTACAAAGGTTTAGTGATAGCATGGATATGTAGTTGGAAGCATATCACTGGAAAAATATGACGTCAGGTTTGTGAAATTCTGGTTCAATGTCAGACAGTTGCAAGGGAGAGGAATGGAATTGGTGGCAAGGGAAAGGAATTTGAGATGGGAATTGAAAAAAAGTGGCTCTAGGTTTCCTAATATTAAAATTAAGAAAACTCTTGCTCATCTGGCAGTAAATGTCAACAGTCTTGCCAATTTATAGACAATGAAGGGAGTGGAGAGAAATGGTGTCAAAGTGGGACTAATTGTCTTTTGTGTACTTGAGGAAAATGATACTGCTATTAAATAATGTCACGGAATAAAGTGGCCATTCACCTGGCTTTACGAAAGACAGTCCAGTTTTTAAGGTGATATTTGTACAGTATTGGTTACCCTTATGTCTGGCATTTTCCATTTTATAATAAGAGCAATGTGTATAACTACAAAGTGTAGCCATGTGTATAGTACCTGTTATATTGAAAATGCAGTGTCACATTCATTCTAGCAATGTAGACAGAGGTTTGTCCAAAAAGCCATTTCTCTTTAAATTAGTCAAGACTGAATAAGTACACTTATGGTTCCAATTAAGACAAATTGCTTCAGGGAATGTTTGCATATTTAAATTTGAATATTTTTGTGATTTATTTTTAAAATTAAAAAATATAAATCTTTTCTCTGAAACACAAGTTGAAGTCATAGGCTTGCATTTGTAAATCAAACAACGATTTTAGTTTAACTAGGTGCTTTTGTTTGAACATTATTCTTAAGTAACACCATTTTTATTTAGTCTTTGCAATGCCATAAACTAATTCCTGAAACCGCCATGTTAATTTTAAAATTACATTTGATGTGTCTACGTGGAATTTGGCAGGTGAATGTGCAGTGTTCATTGAACTAAGTCAGTGGTTGCCCCAGCAATTGAGCAGCTTGTAAATGAGAAATAGGAGGGGCCAATGGCATATTCTTTAGTAATACCAGAGGTAAGTAAACGTTTGTTAAACCTTTAAGTCACATTAAAACAATATCTAATAGTTAACTATACCTTTTCCTTTGTGTTTTTTCTGTTTTTGTTCACTCAATTTGTCTAAAGGAAGATCATGTAAGTCAAGGTTGTACAAATTCCGGGCGAGCACTTTGGTCAAAGTTTCCATTGTCATTGCCCATTCAGTAATTAGTTCTTCCCAGCATGTAAGTGATGACAACACCATCAGCAATTCATCCCACAGCTCTCGTGAAACATATACATCCAAATTTGCTTTGATCCAGGCTACTATTAGTGTCTATAAACAGAAAGAGACAAAAGAATGATTAAAAAGTGAGCAAATTATGCAGATACAAACTGTTAAAATAGTTTTACTAGTTTTCCTTTAAATAAGAAAGTTATTACATGCAATTTACACAATGAGTTGTGCTTAAATTCCTAACTGTTCATTGCATTTCCACATTACGATGAACTAAAAACATACAAGAAAACATTGCTGTATATTAAAGTTATATCTTTGTGTATATTTCATATTTATCTAAATATATTTTCTAGAATCTGAATCAAATAGTATTGGATGGGATAGCATAAAGCACAAGTAGTTAAACATTATGATACCATTGAGAAGAGAGTAACTGGAAACAGCACTTTTCTTTGACAACAAAAAATAAGACAAGCTATATCAGCATCCTTCATGGAGCTAAGTAAAATTACCAGAGTTGCAGGGAACAGTTCATCAATTTGCTTCAAAAAAAAGCAAAAGAAATGTGTAGAAACAGTAAAATACAAAAAGATGAACAGAAGGAGACTGGTATACTATCAATTCTAAAGACAGAATCAAGAGAAAATGAGAAAAAAGTAAAAAGAAACAAGCCACGGAAGAACAATAAAATAAAAGATATTAGACACATTTTCCCTCCCAATTTGCATAATTAAGATTCAACAGTTGATACTCTTCTCACAATTTAGTGAATCATTAGGATTAAAAGCTTCTTTGCTGGAAAATTTTTATTAATTATATTAAAGCATCTTTTCCTAAGTAGTCTCAGATAATAGCGCACTTGAGGCAAACAAAAAAGATCAACCATTGTCATAGTAAATAGAGGAGTACGCTAGAGTGGTTTAAGTGCCTACTCCTGCTCCTAATTCTTAGTTCATATAATCTATTATGTAGTGGACAGCAAAGGAGATTGCTTCAGAGTACAACGGGACCTCGATGACATGGGCCAATGAGCTGAAGACTGGTAGATGGATTTCAATTTAGATAAGTGTGAGGTGCTGCATTTTGAAAAAACAAATCAGCGCAGGACTTCTAAACTCAATGTTAAGGTCCTGGGAGTGTTGCTGAACAAAGAGACCTTGGAGTGCAGGTTCATGGTTTCTTGAAATTGGAGTCCCAGGTCAACAGGACAGTGAAGACGACATGTGGTATATTTGCCTTTATTGGTTAGTTCATTGAGTAGAGGAGTTGGGAGGTCATGTTGCAACTGTACAAGACATTGGTGAGGCTGCTTTTGGAATATTGTGTGCAATTCTGGTTTCCCTCCTATGAGAAGGATGTTGTGAAACTTGAAGTGGTTCACAAAAGATTTACAAGTATGTTGCCAGGGTTGGAGGATTTGAGCTATAGGGAGAGGCAAAATAGGCTAGGACTATTTTTCCTGGAGCATCGGAGGCAGAGGGGTGACGTTATAGAGGTTTATGAAATCATGAGCGGCATGGTTTGGATGAATAGCCAAGGTCTTTTCCCTGGGAATACGGAGTCCAAAACTAGAGGGCAAAAGTTTAAGGTGAGAGGGGAAGGATGTAAATGGGTCTAAGGAGTACCATTTTCACATAGAGGGTGGTGTGTATATGGAACGAGTTGCCAGAAGGAGTGGCACAATTACAACATTTGACAGGAAGGGGTTAGAGCGATTTCGACCAAATGCTGACAAATGGAACTAGATTAATTTTGGATATCTGGTCAGCATAGACTAGTTGGACTGAAGGGCCTGTTTCTAAGCTGTACCGCTCTCTGACTCTATAAAGGAAGAAATTCTTTATATATTCTTCAAACTTTTTCCAACAGTACAGATGGGAAGGAATTTTCTTTACCATCCGGTTTTTAAAAGGGTACTAAAGAGCTGATACCCAATTATACCTTTTACTTGCTCCTCAAAAATCCCTCAGTACATCTCACACCTTCAGTACGTATATGCAACACCTTAATTTTCTTGGACACCAAGGGAATCAAGAGATGAGGGATCAGGGCAGAAGCAGGATAGGGGAGTAGCATTGAGATAGATGAACAGCTATGATCTTATTGAATGGTAAAGCAGGGTCATAGAACTGTCTAATCTACTCAGATGCTATTTTGGACATTCGTATATGTAGCTAGATTCTACTTAGCATACACCATGTATGAAGCAAATGTGGAGAGAATAAAAACATAGTAAGAAAAGTATCAATTGACGTATAAAAAACAGGAGCAGAAGACAATCCAGCCCAATAAGCCTGCACCACTATTCAATATGATGTTGGCTGACCTTGGGTTCCAATTCCACTTTCTATCTCATTCATTGTATCTTTCAATTCGTAAGAGTTCAGACACTGTCTACCTCAGTCTCAAGTGTACTCAATGATAACACATTCACAAGTCTCAGGATTCTATAAATAGAATTCCACAATCCTTTGAATGAAGAAATTTCTCGTGATCTCAGTTCTAAATGATAAAGCAGTATCCTCAAATTATGGCTTCTTGTTCTAGGAACTCAACCAAGGGTAACAACCTCTACCTTGTTAAGCTGAAAATGTGTTGCTGGAACAGCGCAGCAGGTCAGGCAGCATCCAAGGAACAGGATCTTCGGCTTATGCCCGAAACGTCGATTCTCCTGTTCCCTGGATGCTGCCTGACCTGCTGCGCAGTTCCAGCAACACATTTTCAGCTCTGATCTCCAGCATCTGCAGACCTCACTTTCTCCTCTACCTTGTTAAGCCCCTTCAGAATCTTGTGTTTTTCAATGTAATGGTCTCTTACTCTTCAAAACTCAGAAGAACATCAAAAGGACATGGAGGAGCTGGTGAAATCAATATGGCTTTGTGCATGGGAAATCATGTCTCACAAACTTGATTGAGTTTTTTTGAAAAAGTAACGATGAGGATTGATGAGCGCAGAGCGGTGGATGTAATCTATGGACTTCACGAAGGCATTCAACAAGATTAGCAAGTTTAGATACAGGGAGCACTAGCCATTTAGATACAGAACTGGCTTGAAGATACAAAACAGAGGGTGGTGATGGAGGGTTGTTTTTCAAACTGGAGGCCTGTGACCGATGGTTTGCCACAAGGATCAGTGCTGGGTCCACGACTTTTCATCATTTATGTAAATGATTTGAATGTGAACATGGGAGGTATGGTTACTAACTTTCCAGATGACACCAAAATTAGAGGTGTAGTGGACAGCAAAGGATGCCTCAAAATAAAATGTGATCTTGATCAGATGGGCCAATGTGCCGAGCAGTAGCAAATGGAGTTTAATTTAGATAAATGTGTGGTGCTGTATTTTAGAAAGACAAGTCAGAGCAGGACTTCCACACTTAATAGTAAGGTCCTGGGAGTGTTGCTGAACAAAGAGACCTTGGAGTTCAGGTTCATAGTTCCTTGAAAGTGGAAATCTTCGAGGGGAAAGTGAGGTCTGCAGATGCTGGAGATCAAAGTTGAAACTTTATTGCTGGAACATCTGCAGATGCTGGAGATCAAAGTTGAAACTTTATTCTGCAGATGCTGGAACTCCTTGAAAGTGGAGTTGCAGGTAGACAGGATAGTGAAGGCTGCATTTGGTATTCTTTCCTTTAGTGGTCAGAGCATAGAGTATGTGGAGGTCATGTTGTGGCTGTACAGGACATTGTTTCGACCACTTTTGGAATATTGTGTGCAATTCTTATCTCCCTCCTATGAGAAGGATGTTGTGAAACTTGAAAGGGTTCAGAAAAGCTTTATACAAGGATGTTGCCAGGGTTGGAGAGTTGGAGCTATAGGGAAAGGCTAAATAGAGAGCATAGGTTTAGGATGAGGGGGGAAAACCTTAAAAGGGACCTAAGGGGCAACTTTTTCACGCAGAGGGTGGTGCATGTATATAATGAGCTGCCAGAGGAAATGGTGGAGGCTGATACAATTACAACTTTTAAAAGACAACTGGATGGGTATATGAATATGAAGGGTTTGGAGGGATACAAACCAGGTGCTGGTAAATGGGAATAGATTAATTTAGGATATCTGGTCAGTGTCGATGAGTTAAATCGAAGGGTCTGTTTCCATGCTGTACATATTTATGACTGTTAGCAATAAATGGCAGGCTAACTTCAATAGTACAAAGAAAATGGCGACACAGTATAAACTAAAGGGTTAGTCCAGCAGAGGGACATGTGTGTATAAAGGCATAAATTGTTAAAACTTGACAGGACAGGTAGGACAGCTGTTAATGAAACATTCAGTTTTCTACACTTCATTAATCGGGGCATGGAGTAAAAGAACAGGAAGGTTTTGTTGTTCCTGTGTGACAATGCTGCTCCTTTGACAAGGTTAGGTTTTCCTTGTTTTTCTTTCCACAGGGTCATAAAAGCATAGATTCCAATATGTCTGGTTTGCATGGATTTAGGCCCAATTTGACTAAAGCTAACAGATACTTCCTCAGACAAAAGGCTTTCAAATTAAAAAAAGTCTTGTACAATGAAAGGGGAACAGCCAGTTCTCCCAGCTCAGCTTTTCTCTGGCTGAGTTTGGTTTTAGCAATTTGGAGGTTCAGAGCTCCTGGGTTTTTTTCTGAGGCTGCTGGTCCAAGAAACAGCTCCACGCTGATCCTCTCTTTCTGACATCTCTCCTGTAAGAACCTGTGTTTGATTTTACCTTTTTTGCCAAGGGGGTGTTTATGGGGATGTTGCAAGTATTTGGAACAGCATCACTAAGTTGCAATAGAGTTGACTGGGTTTTTTTAATAGTCATGTTATTCTAAATTTGCTTTTCTTTTATTCATGTGTAAATAAATACTATTTTGTTTAAAGCTGAGTGGTTGGGACATTCCTGGAATATCCAATTTATATGTGCTTAAAACAATTAGAAAAGTTAGGGTCTGGGCTACTTTCTTGAAATGTTTTTGAGGGGGTTTGGCCTAGTCCATAACAAGTCTACATGACACCAGTTCAATCTCAGCACTGGCAACAATGTGAACACATTGTAAGAGTGCAGAAGAAGTTTACATAAATGGTTTTAGGGATATGAAATTTTAGTTATGAGGACAGATTGGAGAAATTGGGACTGTTTTGCTTGGAAAGGAGGTGATGGTCTGATACAAATTTTCAAGATCTTGAGGGAGAAAAAGTTCCCACTTCTAAGAATATCAAGAAATAAAGGATACAGATTTAACATATTTTGAAAAATAAACAAATCCAATGTGTGAACTTCTCTCTCCCTTCCTTCCCCCACCTGTGTTCCCCTCACTCACCCCCACCCCCATACTCCACTGCTCTACACACACACACACACACACACACACAGTTGTAGAATACACTGCAGGAACCGTGATGAAGGCTGGTTTAATTGTGGTATTCAAGAAGATAGGGTTATGGGGAAATGGCGCAATACTGGTACCAAGTCAAAAATGCTCAGAGAGGCAATGCAGACATTATGGACCAAATAGGATTGTTACTGTGCAGAAGGGTATCAGTTTGCGAACTCCCAACCATATAGGCCCAATTTAATCAGCTTTTCATCATAGGATAACATTCTTATCCTTAGGGATAAATCAAGTGAATATTTGCTCTATTGTATCCAATCCTTAGATTTGGAGACCAAATTCTACATAGTATTCTGGTTGTGGTCTCACCAAAGCATCACATAATAGTAGTATTATGACTTCATTTTTGTACTCCATTTCCCTTCCAATCCATCTTTTGCAGGGTTAAACTTTGCATGCAGTGCAAAAAGTGTTTCTTGTTCAGGTATAGCCAAGTCTCTATTTATAAGAGACCCTTTACACACCCGTTCAAACCATTTGCTTTTCTATTCTTATTAATGAAGTGAATAACCTCACTCCTCTACATTTAGCTCTGTCTGCCACCTTGATGCTCATTATGTAAACCAACAGCAATTTGTGTTCTGGAAACTCTGACAATATTTCACCAAGGTTGTCAACAGAACTAGCACTCGCATTGTGAGCAGTAGATGATGTTGAAGGCCGAGGAGATGGTGATTTAGGCGCATTAGCCTCTTCAATAAATTTGTGCTTGCATGCTTGAATGTGGAAGATGAAACTGCATTACAGTTTCTACAGTAAAGCAGTTTTACTGCTCATCAACTTTCAGGACATTGAATCTCTTGCAACCTGCTGCTCCTCATCATCAGCTGATTTAGTATCCACAGTTTTCTATTCATCAACATTTCAGAACCCATTCAGTACCCTAAGGTGAGATAAGGGACATGGCTCTGTAAATTACTATTTTTCATAAAATTCCTTCACACTTTCCACTAGCATACATCCAGAGGTACATGTAATGTCCGACCTCTTCATACAAAACACAATACAAATCTTCAAGCGTAGGAACATGCTTTTAACACTCTTGGATTTCACAACAAATTCTTTAAGCTCCTCACTTTACACTTTAAAGGTTTCACTAAAGTGAATAAGTTTTCACTTTAGTCTTGCATGTGAGTATTCTTAGATCACAGAGGACTAATAGATGAAAGATTTTGAATATAATATACTCACAAATTCAACTAACCACTTTTCTACTGGTATCTTTATGAGAGGGGGAGACTTAACATACAGAGGAATATACACAAATTGGAACTTGGCGCACTAAGTTCAAATAAACATTTTTCAAAAAATTCTATAAATTGATAAATTTGCTTTGAAGTCTTTATTGGTTGGATGAGAATTCCAGGTGCTTAGGTATGAGATAACGAGAAGTTTACTGTAACAGACTTCAGCACTTTCCCATTGACTGAAGACTTGCAGTTCCCTGTCTTCTCTTTCCGTCCTTTCTTCAATAGCAGTTATACATTTGCTAACTTTAAATCTGATAGGTCTGTTTCAGAATCTACAAATCATCGCCAGTCATCTGCCATCTTTGCAAATGGAGGGAAAGGGGGGGACGGGTAGGGAGAGGGAATGGGGAAATGGGTGGGTGGGGATGTGTTGGTGGGGGTGACAGGTGGAGAGAGGGAGGGGAGAATGGTTAAGGCGGGAATATCAAGCATTTTTACCCCTTTATTTTGAGATTGTGCACTGTGGTTCAACATTCACCAGCTAGAGGAGCATCCTATTCCATTACAAACTGTAAGCATCTTAAAATTTGATCTCATGTTTCAAAGCAGCCGAGGATACAGGCAGAATTTCATTAATCACTCCTCTCAAGGCAATCCTACTATCCCAGTGACTTGTCTGGTTTACGCTGGTGAACTTCATCTCTGTCAAATTACATGGATAAAGAAACCAAAACTGAACACCAAGCGTAATCTCACCATTCTTTGCTCCTGTACCTAATTCCTCTTGCAATAAAAGTCAATATACAGAAATGAGATAATTGATTCATGCTGACATTTAAATGTACATGAATAGCTTTAGAATAAACAAAATGTAGCACCTCCTCTAAACACGATGGGAAATGTAACCAGTTCAAAAGACATGATGGTTGCCTCAGTCAATTCTTGAGGTAGCATAGCTAAGAATGGAAGTTGTTAAAACATGTCCCTCCAGAATATTTGGTGGCAGCAGTGCAGGGCATGATGGTAACCACATTTCATGGAAAAAGGCTTAAAAAAAAAAGTACTCTTAAACTGCCTTTTTGATACAGTAGCTTGCAAATATTGTGAATTGTGCCTGAATAAGAGACCAACTTAATATAGGCTTCAATTGAAAATAAATTTAGACCTTTCAACAAGAATAATGTGTGCAATTGTAATTTCTTTGGCTTTCATGAGAAAAATCTATGTGCGAACCCGAATAAAGGTTCTTGTCAGAACTTTTTCCAAACTCTGTCCTTTTTTACTCAATTAGTGGTTTTTTTCAAATGAACTTGTTTGCATTTATAATAATACAAGAATCTTCCAATGCTAATTCACAAGGTGTGAATCACAATTTACTGTTTGTTTTACTTAATTCTAATACAAGTTGATGTAATATGTCATAAAAACTGATCATACCCCAAACAGTGCGGGCAATGGGGCTTGAGTGTTATGACAAATAGATGTCAAATTTGGAATTTGTGGTGTGGATTTGGTGCAGACTGAGAATCATAGAATCCCTACAGGGCAGAAAAAGGCCATTCAGCCCATCAAGTCTACACAGACCGTCCGAAGAGCATTCCACCTAGACCCACCTCTATCCCTTCACTGTATCACCATAATCCTGCATTTACCATGGCTAATCCACCAGCTTGCACATCCCTGGACACTACAGGGCAATTTCGCATGGCCAATCCACCTAACCTGCACATCTTTAAACCGTGGGAGGAAACCGGTGCATTAAGTGGAATCCATGCAGATCCAGGAAGAATGCACAAACTCCACACAGTCACTCAGAGCTGGAATCGAACACTGGACCCTGGCGCTGTGAGGCAGCAGTGCTAACCACTAAGTCACCGTGCCACCTCTTTATTTTCTTTTGTTTCACAGTTTATTCTTTATATACTTTTTTCAGTTTCCAAAATCTAGGGGTAGGCCCTCATCATATTCGAGCCTCATTACCTTCACACTATAGATGAACAACAATAACTTTTCTGCTATTTTATTAGCTTGTATTAGAATGAAATTTATAAAAATACAAGTTGTAATTCCCATCTTGTGAAATAGCACCAAAAGCTTTTTGTTATTAAAAATGTAAATGAAGGTCATGTGAAAACATTTATTGAATAAAGGAGGGCAGAATTTGGAAAGCCTTTGACAAGAATCTATTCAGGGTTACAAAGATTTTCTCATTAAAGCCAAGGAAACTCTAACTGCACATATTATTTTTGTTGAAAAGTCAGCTTATTTACAGTTGAAGCCTGTGTTAAATGTCCAAATCTGTCTCTTATCTGGGAATAATTCACAATATTTACAAGCAATTTAATTCTAGATGACCATTACAGGAGTTACCATACCATTAACGCAACTTAAGAATTTTTTTCAACCTTTGCTTGAAAATGTGGTTCCTTTCTTATACCCCACATCCTTAAACAAATCAAAATATTCTGGAGGGAAAATGTTGCAGATTTTTTCAGAAATATATGGAATAACATTCAACTTGCAAATTCATGCAATAACTTGCGGGAATATGTAGGTTAGCCATCATACACTCCATTCAATTTTGCATTGTATTACTGATAGTTCTTCTTTGTATATAAAACTATCCCCAAAATCTAAATAAATAGGACATGGTCTCTAACTAATAGTTTCAAAACAAAACAAAGGAAGAGAAACTATTGTTGCCATGCTTTAAGCCCTGAGTGACCTATTCCCAGCAGAATGAATCTTTGCATATGTTAACACAACCAGCATAATTTACAAGTAAAATATGATTTTTCAACCCAAATTTTTCCAAACATTAAAACATTTCATTTACTAAGCACAGTATACTTTTAAAAAAATTTGATCCAGATACATGCTTTACCCGAAACAGCGGTGTAGCAAGCCTCCCTGCTAACACTGAATTCTTTCTCCCTTGAGATAATGGTGGTACTTGCAGTGGTCGTTTCATAACAGATTCTGTAATTCTCAACAGAACCAATAACAACTGCTCCCTTTAAAGAAAAACAGAAAGTAATAGTCAGGCTATGACACCAAAGGCTTAAATTTTGAGATTTCACTTTCTGAAAAAAGGCTACTTTATCCAGTCATACACCTGATACACAAAATGTATCATGCTTATGGTATCAGATTTGTTGAATAACAGAATCAAAATTCATTTACTTTCAGTTGCATGACTACTAGAAGGAGGACTCTTTGAAGATAGTTGGGTGCTGGTGGATTAACACTGTGTTGGTTCCATTTTAACTGTTACACAAGATGCATCATTCAGAACCTAATGCACATGATATAATGCATCATCACAATACACAATGGAGCCATCTATGCATACCGAATGGGGTATCAAACAGTACCAACCAATGGGATAGGTGGTTCTCCGATAACACAAGTTTTGTCAACTCAATTTGTCTGTTAACGCAATTGGTGAATTAGGGAAAAAAAAAATTTAAAACACAAATCCCCGTTGGCTATGACACGATTGCATTCCCAGTTACCTGAAAGTCCACTATTGGCGTTTACTTCAGGTCAAGCAAAAGAGGTTTGATGGGGCAAATGTTTTCTGATCTTATTGTTGATATTTTCAAGGATGTTTTTAGAAATTATTGTAGGAGAAAAGATTTCATTTTCAAGTTTCTCCTCCTTCTGGATAATGCATCAATTCATCCATTGGTAAGCTTTCTGAAAACATAAAAGTGCTATTTCTACCTCCGAATACAACCTCTCTCACCCAACCCATGGAACAGGGTGCAATAGCAGCTTTTAAAGCTTATTACTTAAGGCACACATTCAAGAAGCTGATTGGCAGAAGCTTCTCCAGATTTTCTTCATGATTTTAAAGAGGTCGAACCATCAATGGAGCTTCCAGCAATCAAAGAACATTGTGTCACTTTTGCAAAGTAAGTTGGATTTGAAGAAATGGAGACTGATCTACACCAACTTATTGTTGCAGGGAAATTGAAGCTTGAGGTGAAGATGATGAAGTCCAGGATAAGCACCATGAGAATTTTCCACTTTTCTTTTGTCTTCTATCCTGAGGGAATTTGAGAAGCAGTTGCACCACTTAGAAGACAATGACTACAATGCAGAATGCAGCAGAATAGCAGTTCATGTCAAAGTCTTATCTGGCACCCTATGAATAGCTTCTTCAGCAGCAAAAACTAGATGCCTTTTTTAAGCCAACCTCCAAGAAACAGTCTGAGGACAATGAACCACAGCCATCCACTTTGGGACTAAATATTTTCTTTCATCATAATCCTGCATTCTGAACTGCTCCTGAAAGCAATGATGATACTGATGGTGACCCTCAGCTCCTGCCTTAATACAGTACTGTAACTCAGCAAATTCAAAAAGTGTTAAAATTGATTGTATTATTTCAATAAAATATATGGAGTTGTAGAGATGACAAGCATGGAAACAGACCCTTCGGTCCAACTCATCCATGCTGACCAGATATCCTCACTTAATCTAGTCCCATTTGCCAGCACTTGGCCCTTATCCTCTAAACCGTTCTTATTCATATACCTATCCAGATGCCTTTTAAATGTTGTAATTAAATCTGCCTCCATCAATTCCTCTGGCAGCTCATTCCATATATGCACCACCCTCTGTGTGAAAACGTTGCCCCTTAGGTCCCTTTTAAATTTTTCCCCTCTCACCCTAAACCAATGCCCCCTCACTCTGGACTTCCCCAACCCAGGGAAAAGAACTTGTCTATTTACCGTATCCACACCCCCGCATGATTTTATAAACCTCTCTAAGGTCACCCCATAACCTCTGACACTCCAGGGAAAACATTCCCAGCCTTTTCAGCCTCTCCCTATAGCTCAAATCCACCAACTCGCCCAACATCCCTGTAAATCTTTTCTAAACCTTTTCAAGCTTCACAGCATCCTTCCGATAGATTCCAGTAGATTTGTCAAGCATGATTTTGTTTTCATAAATCCATGCTGAATCTACCCCATCCTTGTCAGTGTTTTTCAGGTGCTCTGTAATTAAATATTTAAACATGAATTCTAGAATTTTCCCAACTACGAATGTCAGGCTAACCAATCTATAATTCCTGTTTACTCTCTACCTTCCTTTAAATAGTGGGATTACATTACTTACCCTCCAATCCATAGGAATTACTCCAGAATCTGTAAAATGGATCATCAATGTATCCAGGCCCGGAATTTTATTGGCCTTTAATACCATCAATTTCCACACCACCATTTCCTAATAATGATTTCCTTCAGCTTCTCTCACGAGACACCATGTTCCCAACATTTTTTTATGTCCTCATTTGTCATTTTAACACTTACTTAGACTGTGCTATTGTCTGTGTTAGGCTAACTACTGTTTATGTTTTAATTTTTACTGATATATTTAGTGGTTCCCCACAGGGCCCGTTATTTCTATTGCGCAATTTTCTATAGCAGAAGGTCGCACGAGATTGCAACTACTGCATTATAGCAGAACAGACTGGAGAACAATACATGCCAAGATGGAAATGCATTCAAGATAGTAATCAATTATCCTAGTTTAGTATGATCCATCAATTGGCTGCTAACTGGTATTATTTTATGGACCTATCTTACTCTGCCTGAATTAGTATAATAGGGACAGAATAAGTTATATAGTATTTATTTTAACTTGACCTACTTGGAATTCCATAGTTTAATTTTTAAAATATCAGCAACTTCCTATCACACTTCCATTTACTATATTAATAAAACATCTTTATCCAAACATGGGTGGTTAAGTTCCGAATTTCACAGATGGTGGTCTGCAAAATCACTTGTGCTGTGATATGAAGGGCTTTTGCCCGAAATGTCGATTACTGCTCCTCGGATGCTGCCTGAACTGCTGTGCTTTTCCAGCACCACTCTAATCTAGACTCTGGTTTCCAGCATATCTTTATATGAGACCATTTAAGCTCAGCATAACTCACTGGTTTTACTTCCAAAATCAGGTAAATTGCACTTTTCACACAAAGGCAAAAAATTAATTAATTCAAGATTCTAATTAATTCAAAACTGCAAGTTTACTTTTTGATTGTACCAAGATGGTAACAACAGCTCCTGTGGCAAGTAGTAGCATCCCCACCTCTGGGCCAGCAGGTCTGGGTTCAAGAAGGAACTCGGATCAAGTGTTATCTGGACATTTGTCATAAAATATCTGAACAGGTTGTTGAAAAGTATTGCTTTGTAAACTTGTTCTTTATACTGCATTCCCTCTACTTGCAATTTTGCAATGGACACTACATGAGAAGGGAATTTGCACCATGTTAAACGCAAATACTCTCATGAAACACTCTCTTTATATTGCCAAAATGTTGATCAGAGACTTGAAATAGCTCCAGTATACATGGCAGCTACTCTTACGGAACATCTGACAAGGTTATGTAATGAACGAAAAGAAGGGAGAAGGTTCCAATTTAGTCATAATTATAGTCTAATTATTATTGCTTTTATGCTTTGGGCTACAGAGTGAGATCGACAAAAATAATTTGAATGGATGTACAGTCTGTTTAAACATGACATTCATACAACCTTTTTGAGCTCTGAACCTTACAGGATTTGGTCCTAAACAACCCTGAACATAGGAATTGTTGGAAAAAGAATCTCGAATCATTCTAGCTTGCGTTCTACTATCCTGTTGACACAATAATTGAGTTACTGACTGATCAGAGAAAGTTAATCTCATCAATTCATCATCAGAAAGAGGCAGTGAGTAGTATTATCACCAGGCTATTAATCCAGCAGCTCAGCAAATGTTCTGGGGAACCGGGATTCACATCCTGCAGTGGCAGATGGTGGAATTTGAATTCAATAAAAATTATCTGGAATTAAGAATCAATTGATGACCGTTCTCTTGACTGTTAGAAAAACAGATCTGACTCACAAACCTCTTACAGGGAAGAAAATCTGCCATTCTCAACTGATCTGGCTTACATGTGACTCCAGATCCACAGCAATGGGGCCCTCTGAAGTGGCCCAGCAAGCCACTCAGTTGTATCAATCACTACGAAGTCTCAACAAACAAATGAAACTGAATGGACCAGCCGGTGTTGACCTAGGCACCGAGAAAGACAACAAAAGAAACAGCCCTGTGGACCCTGAAAATTCTTCCTTACAAACATCTGAAGTCTTGTGCCAAAATTGGGAGAGCTGTCTCAAAGATTAGTCAAGCAACAGCGTGAAATAGGTATACTCAAAGTGTGAAATGTGCTCTGGGGGAGGATTTCAATGTCCACCACAAAGCATGACTTGGCAGCAGCACTATTAATCTAGCTGGTTGGGTTTAAAAGGACATATCTGCTAGAGTGTGTCTGCAGTAGTTAATGAGAGAACCAAGAGGAAAAAAACATACATGACTTCATCCTTACCAATCTGCCACCTGCAGATGCATCCATACAGTATTGCTAAGAGGAACCACCTGACAGTCCCACCTTCACATTGAGGATAGCCTCCATCGTGGTGTGTGGTACTATCACTGTACTAAATGGTTCAGACTTTGAACAGATCCAACAACTGAAGGTTGAGCATCCATGAGACGGGAAGGTGCTGAAAATGTGTTGCTGGAAAAGTGCAGCAGGTCAGGCAGCATCCAAGGAGCAGGAGAATCGACGTTTCGGGCATAAGCCCTTCTTCAGGAATGAGGAAAGTGTGTCTAGCAGGCTAAGATAAAAGGTAGGGAGGAGGGACTTGGGGGAGGGGTGTTGGAAATGCGATAGGTGGAAGGAGGTCAAGGTGAGGGTGATAGGCCGGAGTGGGGGTGGGCACGGAGAGGTCAGGAAGAAGATTGCAGGTTAGGAAGGCGGTGCTGAGTTCGAGGGATTTGACTGAGACAAGGTGGGGGGAGGGGAAATGAGGAAACTGGAGAAATCTGAGTTCATCCATGAGATATTATGGGCCATCAACATGCAACAGAATCTGCAACCTCATGACCCAGCATATGTCTCCCTCAACCACTGCCATCAAGCCAGGCGATCAACCCTGGTCCAATGGTGAGTGCAGGATGGCATGCCAGGAGCGGCATCAGGCATACCTAAAAATAGGCCTCAACCTGGTGAAACAACCAAACAGGCTACTTTTATGTCAAACAGCATAACCAGCAAGTAATATTCAGAGCTAAGTAATCACAACCAACGGTTCAGATATAATCTCTGCAGTTCTGGCACATTCAGTCATGATTGATGGTGGAAAATCAAATAACTCACTGGGGCGGGGGTTCCACAAATATCCCCATCCTCAATGATTGAAGAGCCCCACACATCAGTACAAAAGATAAGGCTGAAGCAATCACAGCAATCTTCAGCTAGAAAGGTCAAGTGGCCCATCTCAGCTTCCTCCAGTGGTCCTCAGCATTACACACACTACTCTTCAGCCAATTTGATTCATTTCATGGGATATTAAAAAACAGTTGGAGATGCTGGATACTGGAAAGTCTGTGGGCCCAGACAACATTCCAGCAATAGTACTGAAGATTTGCTGCTCCCCTTGCCAAACTCTTCCAATATAGTTGCAACACCAGCATCTAACCAACAATGTGGAAAATTGCTAAAAAGTGATTGAATGTGTCATCAACAGTGCTTATACCCGAAACGTCGATTCTCCTGTTCCCTGGATGCTGCCTGACCTGCTGCACTTTTCCAGCAACACATTTTCAGCTCATCAACAGTGCTATCAAGTAGAAACTACTCAATAATAACCTGCTCAACAACACCCAGTGTGGGTTCTGCCATGGCCACTCAGCTCCCGAACTCATTACAGCCTTGGCTCAAACACTGTCAAAAGAGCTGAATTCTAGAGGTTAGGTGTGAGTGACACTCTTTACATCAGGGTCACATTCAACTTAGTGCAGCATTTAGGAGACCTTACAAAACTGGAATTAGTGGGAATTGGGAAAGACGGCTGTGGTTGTTGGAGGTCAGTCATCTCAGTTCCAGGACATCTCTGCAGGAGTTCCTCAGGGTAGTGTCCTTGATCCAATCATCTTCGGCTGCTTCATAAATTACTTTCCCTCCATCATAAGGTAAGAAGTGGGGATGTTCTTGGATCTTTGCACAATGTTCAACACCATTTGTGACTTCTGAGGTGCTGACGCAGTCCATGTTCAAATGCAATAAACTCTAGATAATATCAAGACTTGGGTGACAAGTAGCAAGTAATGATCGCACCACACAAGTGCCAGGCAATGACCACCACCAATAAAAGACAAACAACCATCGCTCCTTGACATTCACCAGTGTTACCAACACTGAACACCCTACTATCAACATTTTTGGGTGTATCATTGACCAGAAACCTCAAATGGACTTACCACATAAACAGTGACCTCAAGAGCAGGTCAGAGACTAGGAACACTGCAGCGTCAGTCAACTCCTGACTCCCCAAAGCCTGTCCACCACCTACAAGGCATAAGTCAGGAGTTTGACAGAATACTCCCCACTGACCCAGGTTGGTGTAGCTCCAACAACACTCAAGAGGCTTCACACCATCCAGGACAAAACAACCTGCTTGACAGGCACTACATCCACAAGCATCCACTCCTTCTACCACCGACATTCAGCAGCAATACGTACTGCCTACAAAATGCACCAAAGATGCTTAGATTGCACCTTCCAAATCCATGACCACTTCCACCTAGAAGGAAAAGAGCAGCAGATACATGGAACATCACCTTTTGCAAATTCCCTTCCAAGCCACTCACTATTCTGACTTGGAAATATATTGCCGTTCCTTCACTGTCACTGGGTCAAAATCCTGGAATTCCCTCCCTAAAGGCATTGTGGGTCAACCTACAACATGTGGACTGCAACGGTTCAAGAAGGCAGCTCACCAGTACCATCTTCTCAAGGGCAATGAGATAGATGTCGGCCCAGCAAGCAATGCCCATATCCCACAAGTGAATTTAAACAAAGCCCAGGCTTGAAACAATGAGAATTATTGCTTTTCAAGGACACCTGATACATTGAGCACATATCACTTCTTAAATTATTTAAATTGCATTCCAAAATATCATTTTCAAAAACACTTAAAGCAGTCAACCACATTTTTGCAGGGTCACAATACAAAATTCTCATTTTACCAGGTTTTCTTATTCATTGCTGTGTGGACAACCATGTATCTATAGATGTTGAGAACACGTTTACACATATCAACATGCTCATCCAGGAGGACTCCAATTTCGTTGGCAGGTTCTAGTAGTAATATATTTGCTGAGTTGGTTATAAAAACCTGCAATATAACAACATCAAATTATCATGCAATGGACATGGACTTCACAGAATGCACAATTAAGAGAAAAAGGTATTTCCAAGATTAAATCTAGCAGCCTTCATCTGCCAAATCATTAGGTGGCCAATTCATCAATGCCATTACAAATCTTTAAGTAGTAGTTAACTTTGAGAAACAGTGCAATTTTGCAACTGACTCAACAACAAAGAAGAAAAACCTTTAAGTGTACCTGCAATGATGCCTGAACACCTGCACATACATTCCTCTCCTCTTCCTCAATTTCAGGAGCATTGTTAATTGCATTCTGGTATGATGAATTCCTTGTCCAGCTAAGATTCCTTACATGACCTTTGGTCATTTTGTCCTAGAAAATAAAACGATAATCAAGATAAATTTGATGTTAGAGTTCTGAAGAAGTGTCACTGGACCCAAAATATTAACTCTGCTTTTTCCTCAAAGATGCTGTCAGACCAGAGTTTCTCCAGATTTTTTTTAAATGTTATGTCCTTGCTAAATATAATAAGTTTTTAGTTTTGTATAAAAAGTCAATTTAATTGAAGCTTTTCTTCTTGCAGTCATCAGGACATTTCAAAGAATACCAATTCAAGGGTAAAACAAACATTTATATTGCATGAGAGGACAGCATTGACTGGTTCACAAGTGGACTCTGATTGACTGAGGTATTGCCATGGTGAATATATCCTGTAATGTTGATTGATAGGCAACATCCAGGCTTTGTTCTAACTTTTCCCCAGAGAGTTTGATTAGTCAATCAGGACATCTTCTGAAGAAATGAATGAGTAAATGGATGTCACCTGTATTATTGAATTGAAACAGGTGCAGTGTGTGGACGTGCTGTTTGCAAAAAACAGGGCCCCATATATTAAAATATCTGGCTACCATTCACACAAGTACACCACAATGCAAGCCTGACACAATCTTAAATCTTAATTCCTTGTACATTTAGGGTTATCCAATAAATAATGTACAATTGCAGAATCCCATCTAATGTTAGATATCATAATGAGAGTTTTGCAAGTGCAAGATGGCTCGTCTGGTCAGGACTGTGCTTGAAACAAATTACTCAAGCCTTATTTACAAGATTGCTAATAAAAGTTAATCTATGGTATTTGGAATTGTAAGAATCCCAATGTGTGTACTGATGATTAAAGTGAGGTTTGCATTACACAGTAATAGAGAAAACCTCTGGCCTATTTCTCAACGCAGACAAAGAAAGGGAGCTCATTTGACTGTTCCATTTCAAATATGAATGTAAGTGTAAGATAGAGCCCATTAAAACAAAGAAATACTTACATGCAGATTTAAATATCACAAATGTTAGCGAATATATAAGGAGTTGGAAGCTAAGTGATGTGGTGTTGCAGCACAGATGTTAATGGTTTCTTTGAAGATTATGTTTGTGAACAGAATGGGCTTCATCCTGTACTCTAATTTAAATTCAAATTCAAAGTGGAACAATTGAAAGATCCTCCTTTGTTTGATGCCTAAGTTATGAAATTGGCTCGCTTCCACTGTGAACTTACTAGCCAGCATCCAGTCGAATTCCTACACTTATGAATACACAGGGCTGTTCTTTGCAGACAAAAATAATCTGTATATACATTGCACCTTTTTCAATTCAACAAAATAGGTGACAGCTATTTGCTCGTTTGTTTCTCAGAGTAATGCCCAGATAATGTCAACTTGCGTGGTTTAAAATTTCATCAATGCCTGCTGTTAACAGCGAACTAGCATCAATGGGTGCATTATCCATGGCAATGCTTCTACCAATCAAATCCACTTGCCAACCAATCAGTATTCTCCTCTCTTGTCAGTTTTCCCCTTAAATTGGTGTACTTGTAAAATGTTCCAATGAGTGCAAGATGAAAAATGTCTTTTTACAACAATACTCAAAATTCTGCATTACGAAACAACTAAACATTTTTCTAAATGATCACCCATAGTCTTGAGCAAAATACTGCAGATTCTGGAAAACTGAAATAAAGTTTAAAACATTGGTAACACTCAGCTGGACAGACAATACATGTAGTGATAGAAATAGCTTAATATTTTAGGTCTGTGACCAATCATCAGAACCCCTGAGTGGGACTTGAAACCACATTTTTGCCTGAGGAGACAAAGAGTGCTACCAAAATGAGCAGTATTGAGATACTTTCAATAATTGATCACTTTAATTCCTCATTAAATCAAAATGACATGCTTGTATATGTTTAGTTGGAGAACAGTTTCTGTAACACAGAAAACCATATGGCCCAGGTCAAATGTAAATGAATGGGTTTTCGGTTAATTGCTGTTTAAGAGCTCAGGCTAATGAAAACCCAAGCCAATGGATTTGAGAATGTCTTGAGGTAAAGCTATAACTGAAAGACATAAGAATATTTTAAACTGATTTAGTTTTGTAATATACTATAAATAAGAGCCCCTCGGAAATGCGTGCGTTTGTATGGAATTAAGAGTCCATGGTGAGTTTTGTGGTCTTGTTTTTGTTTTGATCTTCTCAGATGTGTCAACTGGGACATCTAAGACACCAGCATATCATTAAGACATGATACGACAGACATTAGAGTTCACTGGGTGCCATCTTTTCTTGCTAAAAATGTGTGGAGCTGGTAAGCCAGGGAGACAAGCTGTTAGAAATCTTCTAAAGTGATTGATATGTCAAAGAATGAATTGAGAGACAGTAGGAAATGATATTAGTAAGATGAGCATTATTTTCTAAGGAACCAATCAGGAATCGGCATACACTACCTAGTTGATCCAAAATTGACCACTGACTATACACACATTATTCAAATAGGCCAGGGCTGTTTTCCCTGAAGCGTCAGAGGCTGAGAGGTTTATAAAATCATGAGGCAATGTATAGGGTAAATAGATAAGGTCTTTCCTTGGGGTGGAACAGTCCAGAATTAGAGGGTAAAGGTTTAGAGTGAGAGGGAAAAAATTTAAAAAGGATCTAAGGGGCAACTTTTTCATGCAATGAGTGGGCAGAGGAACAACATTTAAAAGATATCTGGATGGGTATATGAATAGGAAGGAGTTTAGAGGAATACAGGCCAAGTGCTAGCAAATGGATCTGGATTAGGTTAGAATATCTGGTCGGCAGGGACGAGTTGGACCGAAGGATGTTTCTGTGCTGTACATCTCGATGACTCTATTAATAAATCTATTAAGAGTTCAGTATGTCTCCGATCATACATAAGGGCTTGTGGCTAATATAGGTTAATAAGGTCCGGGCTTCAGTGGTTTGATGCAACATAAGGAATATCGAACACAAAAGAAAAACTTCAGTCAACAGAACAGAACGAAAGATCCGTATCCAGTCAACCAATAATTCAAACAGATATTGGTAGCACCCGAAAAGACTTCTACTTTTATTCAGCATTTTCTTTGTATTTGTTATGGGTTTTACAGAATGTATCAAGTTTATGAAAACATTGTACAATTAATTCATACAATTTTTATGACTAAAGTTCAAATGAACTCCAAAATCTTACTGGTTTCTCCACAGGCTTCTTTTATTAAATCAAATTCAGAAAAATACTTGATAAATCTAGGAAACCTCATGTATTTAACTGAAGGATTAAGGCTTTTTTTTGAAAAGTTAACCTTGTCCACTTGAAAATTAAATAACAAAATGTTGAGAACACCAATATTAAATTGTGATTTTCTAACTTAATATAAATTTTGGATTCAACTTGTAAACTTGATGTTTTGAAGCCTTAATATACAACACATTAAAAAGGTGAAAATGGTGTGCCTTGTATGGTTAAATAATTATAAATATCTGAACTGCAGACTTAAAATGACACACACGAAAATAATGAAGTGGCCACAACACCAAATTATCCTTCCCGAACACTCTACTACAGAAAAATATAAATAAATTCCCCTAAGTCAATCGTTGATGTATTAGCATCTTTAGCTTTTCTTAATCTGGATGTTCCTTTTTAAAAGTCATATGTCTATTATGAGGAAAATGTAGTGCTGCCTTTTTTGAAATATTCCACGATAGTTTGTTACAAAGTTCTAAATCTTGACATGGAACAATTGTGAAATTAGAACATTAACTGGATCAGTCGTAATTACTAGACTGCATATCATTTACACTCACCCATATTTCTGTAGCAGTAACATAGCAAAATGCAGTGTCTATTTACTTCTACAAAATGAAAAACAACTTTTGGAGTGCACATGTGCAATTAAACTCCGAAATCTAGATATTCTTGTCAGTGATCCCAGGAATGATTTTACAACCGCTGAAGAAGTCAGCAGGCAGCTGACAAACAGAGATGGAGACTATCCAACAGCCATACAAGTGGAACAAGGTTAAAGTGGTAGGGAATTGGACATCTTTCTACTCAACAAGAGGAAATCAATGTCCTTATGGCATTGTCCAATCTGATTGGCCAGCAGCTCTAAGAGCTTACTTAGGAGTGGATACTGATAACCAGTCCTACTGAGAAAGCCTAATGATTTCAGCGTGAAGTCAGTCAAAGATACTCAGCAGGAACAAGTGAGAGGGGTGTGTTTGAGAAAGCAGATTCGTAGGGATGAAGAAGGTTACAGACGAAGGGTTGGTGTAAGTCAGCTATAGTGTCTTCCTGCCAGCTGCCCATATCCAAATGACTGTCATGTATTTTATGGCATAGGCAGTGTATAATTCAGTTCAACCGGCTTGTAAACAACCCAACTGTTTAACCATTTGCATATGTTAATCAGGCTGCCAATTTCTGCAGCCACCCACTTTGTGTATTATGGGCAGCTCAGGGATGGGTGGGAAGGTAGTGGGCTGTCCAGTGTCCTTCCCGCATCTTGAAAACATGTTCAGTTGTGACATGTAAAATCCAGCCACAAATAACTGGAAAAAAGGAAAACCGATTCTCAGGGACTGCTAGGTTTTTGAGGGCAGCCTCCACAGTTTTATAGCAAGCAGAACTGCTTCTCTGTTGATCATCAGTTTGGCCATTGTTGTTACTGTTATACTATATTACAACATTTCAAAGAGCAAGAGAGTTACTCCTGGCATCAAAGTCAATATTCTTATCTCAATTAATATCATTCAAAGAACAGATTATCTGTTTATCATAGTTCTGTCTCCGGCAACTAGTAAATTGGCTACTGTATTACATACAACAGTGACTACAACTCATAAGTATTTCATTAGCTACAAAGCACACTGAGATATCCTGAGGTCTGAAAAGCATTATATAAATGCATATCTGACTTGTCATTTTCTGCTCATTATTCTAGCAAAATTAGAATGGCCCACAAAGCAGAGACATACAACTTCACTCGTGAGAAACTAGAGACAAGACACTAGATTTACAGCAAAAGTAGAGATTTGTCCTTCAGAAAAACTGACAATTTAAGATTCATGTCAGGTTTAAATGCCGAAGTTTTAATTCAAGCTTTAGTATCAACATGGACCTTTGATTTTAATGATAAGTACCTCCTCCTGTTTATTTTTCTCCAGTGGATAAGAACCACCATGCTCTCCAGCACTGACTAAATTTATGACACTTGTTGAAGGAGAATAGCCCAAGTCTTCAGCCTCTTTCATAAATACAGGCTTGTCCTCTTGTTGAATCCATTCCTGATAAACTTTAACTACTCTTCGCATGGCCGCAGCTTCACAGATGGGCAACAGAAAAGCCTAAGGAACATAAAAATATGCATGCTTATTGGTGTGGTAAATAATTATTAATTAAATTAGATTTTGTTTATTGTTGAGAGACAAGTTACAAGTTAGATGGTGCTATTTTCCAAGGTTCAAAAAATTCTAACAGTAGAAACAAATACTGAACATGAGCGAGAAGCTCAGAAGATCTGGCAGCATCGGTGAAGTGAGAAACAGTTAATGTTTCAAGTTCAGTATTACTCTTCTTCAGAACTTCTGAAGAGTTATGAATAATCATATAAGACTTGATATATTAAATTGTTCTCTGTCCATAGATGGTGCCAGACCTTGTAAGTTTCTCCAGCATTTTATGCTTATTTCAGATTTCCAGCAGCCACAGTATTTAACTTATATGTTAATAGTAGAAAAGTTTGTTCTTTGTCATCACTGATCTATTTCAAACAGTACTAAAGATTTTCATTACAGTTTAAGACTGGATGTGTGGGGGTCGGTCAGGAGCAATGACCTAGACTGTCAATCCATAAATTCAGCTGATGTTCAGGAGACCTGGATTCATTAAAGAATGTGGAATTAATGGCTGTAATGATGACCATGAAACCATTATTATTTGTTGGAAAAACTCCAATTGGTTCACCAATGTCCTTTATGGAAGGATGAAAGGTCCTGACATGAAACGTCTACTCTCCTGCTCCTCTGATGCTGCTTGACCTGCTGTGCTTTTTCCAGCTCCACATTTTATCGACTCTGACTTTCCAGTATCTGTAGTCCTCACTATCTCCAATCTGTCATTCTTACCTGGTCTGGCCTACATGTGATTTCAGACCCACAGCAATGCGTTGATTCTTAACTGCCCTTTGGGCAATTAGGGATGGGGAATAAGTGCTGGCCTAGCCAGACAGGCTTACATCCCATGAGTGAATTTAAAAAATTTACTCTGCTGTCCATACAATTGTGGGAAGATTTTAAATTTGATGTTAAGTTACTTCTCCTGTAGCTAGATTTTAAACAGAAAACATTTAGTCAATTTTAGAATGGAGGCATGACTTTTGAATCTCTCAAGGATGAGGGACACTACACATCATGCTAAATTACAAAAACATTGAATGAATTTAAGGTGAAAGTATTATTAGCAGAAATTTACAATACTATAAGTAAGTATGCACAAGTTACCTGTCGAAAAACCTCTATAATAAAATTCACGTTCTCTCTTGAGGAGTAGAAAACTTTGCGCACTATTTCCATATCTGTTAGATGCTCTTCATCAACACTACACAGACTAGATGAACTGGGCTCTCGCTCAGTTAGGGTGCTGGTGTTAGAATGGGATTGCTCCAGCTCAGCACTGCCATCTCCGGAATCCCCACGGCAGGAGCCCTCTTCACGGGCAGCCAAACCAGCAGCTGCTCTCTGGAGAAAGAAAATTATTTTATATAAAAATTCATATTCACCTTTCATATAAAAATTAAAATAATGCGTCAGCTTATAATCACTCACCTGAATATTCTTTGGTACATTTTCACCTTCAACTCCAGGAATCTGGAGTCCTAGATTGGCTTTTGGCTCAAACCAGAAAGATACCAACCAACGGATAACTGAGACACGAGCAGACAAAAATGCATCTTTTGTTGAATATGTTGTTTCGTTAGTCTCTGGATCTTTCTTTGTCATAATATAACAGGGCTTTGATCTCAATTGTGGGACATCTGGAAACAAAATTATTTTAAATTCTCAAAAAAATGTAATAATACCACATGGAATTTTTCAGTACAACTCCAATATATTTACATAGTCTTGGTATTACTGCTTCATATGTTCAGAGATGAAAAATAACATGACTAGGTCATTCAGCTCTTTGAACACATTCCACTATTTAATTAGATCATGGCTGATATGGACCACAACCCGACCTTTGTTCCAAACTGCGTGACCCAGCCAAAAACTACTTCATTAATTTTCATTGACCAAGCATGAACGCATGGGAAATTTCTAGATTTTTATTAACCACTGAATGAAAACGTGCCTTCTGAGCTTTTTTAACTAGAAAGAAACAGCAAGCCTCTGCTGAACTTGAAAAATTCCAGAAATTTCAAATTGCTGGAAGATCCAGAAAATTTTGTTCCAGTTTATACCAAAAACAGTGCCTTAAAATTGTGTCACATGTAGCGGAAATATCTAATTTTGCAAAACAACTGAAGTTATAGCTTACAACAGGGAATGGTTAGCTCAGTTGGGTGGACGGCTGGTTTGCAATGCAATAGCGCAAACAGCAGGAGTTCAATTCCTACCCCAGCTGAGATTACCATAAAAATTTCTCCTTCTCAATCTCTCCCCTCACCTGAGGCATGGTGACCCACAGGTCCAATCACCTTCCTCTATAACCTGGTTAGATTATGGCAACTTTACCTTTATTGTTAGTGAGTGAAAAATCAATAAATTCAAAACGCTTGCACTAGTCATTGAAAATTTCAGCAAATAGTTTTATGAAAGGGAAATCATATTTAACAAATTTATCAGTTCTGTGATTAACAAGTAGGGTAGATAAAGGGGAACCAATAAATGTCAGAGTCAGAGATGTACAGCACGGAAACAGACCCTTCGTCCAATTCGTCCAGGCCGACGAGATATCCCAACCCAATCTAGTTCCACCGGCCAGCACCCGGCCCATATCCCTCTAAACTTTTCCGATTCATATACCCATCCAGATGCCTTTCAAATGTTGCAATGTTGCAAATGTTCCATTTCCTCTGGCAGCCTATTCCACACACCCACCACCCTCTGCGTGAAAAAGTTGTCCCTTAGGTCTCTTTTATATCTTTCCCCTCTCACCCTAAACCTATGCCCTCTAGTTCTGGACTCGCCCAGCCCAGGGAAAAGACTTCGTCTATTTACCCTATCCATGCCCCTCATGACTTTCTAAACTTCCATAAGGAAAACAGCCCCAGCCTATTCAACCTCTGCCGATAGCTCAAATTCTCCAACTCTGGCAACATCCTTGTAAATCTTTTCTGAACCCTTTCAAGTTTCACAACATCTTCCAATAGGAAGGAGATCAGAATTGCACACAATATTCCAAAAGTGGCCTAACCAATGAACTGTACAGCTGCAACATGATCTCCCAACTCCTATACTCAATACTCTGACCAATAAAAAAAAGCATACTAAAGCATAGGTAGATAGCCACCTTCACTATCCTATCTACCTATGACTCTAATTTCAAGAAGCTATGAACCTGTACTCCAAGTCTCTTTGTTAAGCAATACTCCCTAGGCCCTTACCATTAAGTCCATATATTTGAATTTCCAAAAGGCATTCAATAAGCTATTGCACATAAGGCTACTTAATAGTAGTGGGTGTAGCAAGTGAGCATGGATAAAGAATTGGTTAACTAATAAAAGAGAATTGGGGGAAAAGGGGCATTTTCAGATTCTGGAGGACCATGGGGACCACAATTTGTCACAGCATATATTAATGAGTTAGCCGATAGAAGCGAAAGCAAGACAGTTAAGTTTGCAAATGACACAAAAATAAGTGAGAAGGCAATTAGAAAGGATTATATAGTCAACAGTCAGGTTAAGTGGGTGGGCAAAAACTTGGCAGATGAAAAATAATTTGGGAGAATATCAGGTTATGCACTTTGGCAGGAAGAATATATGAATTGAGAATTATTTTAATTGGAAAAGACTGCAGAAAACTGCAGCACAGAATATGTGGGGATCCTACTGCCTGAATCGTAAAAAGTTAACATCCTGTTTCCACAAGTAACAGGGAAGGCAAGTGGAACTGTGGTCTTTATTTCAAAAGGGAGGGAAAAATGATAAAATCATACAAGGGTCTAGTCAGCCACAGCTGAAATATTGTGAAGAATCTTGATCTCCTACCGAAGGAAAGATATACTGGATTGAAAGGAGTCTACAGAAGGTTAACCACAATGATCCGAAGTGTAAAGGAGCTTTCTTATGAGTAGGTGGGGTTTGTACTCGTTGGTGTTTAGAAGGATGGGAAGAAACATACAAGATTCTTATGATGTTTGACTGGGTAGACACGAAGAGATTGTTTCTTCTTGTGAGAGATACAAGGCCCAAAGGACATAATCTCAGAGTAAGGGGTCATCCTTTGAAAACAGAGATGAGATGGAATTTTTCTGTCAGAGGGTGGTAAGTCTATGGAATTCTTCACCACAGAGAGCTTGTAAGGCCAGGTCAATAAGTATTTTCAAGACCTGGATAGACAGATTTCAAATTATTCAGGGAACTAAATGATTATGGAGATAAGGCGGCAACATGGAGTTGAGGATGATCAGATCAAATATGACTCATTCAATGACAATCAAGGTCATGCTTAAAAACAAATAAAGAATCAGAGTAAAAAAAAGTCAAACTTCAGTGGAATTTGTTACATAGATAGGGTATGTCCCAAGGAAGAACAAATCAGTTATTTTGATTATGTAGACCCTGATATATTTTTAAAAGATCTGTTGTAGAGACAATTTGCTTCTTTAAAGAATATTATTGATAATTTCACGAATGTGAGGATCATCTCAGCTCCTAAGATGCAATTATACTGTAAGTAGAGCTTTCAGAGCACGCTATTAGATTTGATTACTTACAGTGTGGAAACAGGCCCTTCGGCCCAACAAGTCCACACCGACCCTCTGAAGAGCAACCCACCAGACCTATTCTCCCACATTTACCCCTTCACCTAACACTACGGGCAATTTAACATGGCCAATTCACCTAACCTGCACATTTTTGGACTGTGGGAGGAAACCCACACAGACACGGGGAGAATGTGCAAACTCCACACAAACAGTTGCCTGAGGCGGGAATTGAACCCAGGTCTCTGGCGCTGTGAAGCAGCAGTGCTAACCACTGTGCCACCGTGCGCCCATTAGTTGTAGTTTGGATCTGGATCTTTCTCAATGAGATGGAGGCTCTTAACAGAAACATTCCTTGCACACAGATCTCATTTTGACTAAGCTTTGGGCTAAAAATGGGAAAAGATACTGCTTTACCCCAAGGAAACCTTGTAAGAAGGTATTTCTATTTTGACAGGCAAGTTACTAGAACACATTGTGAGTTGGGTCTACAAGTGTGGTTTTTTTCCAAGCAGTGAAGGAAAATTCCAGACTGAACGGCACCACTGTGGTGTTCAAGTAATTTTGCTCAGAGACAGAGACAGTCTTAAAACTGGCTTTTCAATCAAGGCCAATTGCTGTGGGCTCAGGTGGACTCAGTACAGTAACAACAGATTGACTGATTCCTGGGCAGGTGGCTACATAGTCTTGGATGTGAACAATACAACTGAAACAGCCGTCCTGCAAAAAGAAAGTATTCATCTCTCTCTCTCTCTCGCTCTCTTCCTGTGGAGAAGTAAAAGAAAATCTGTAGTAGCTAGCTACTCTCCTGCAC
Source organism: Chiloscyllium plagiosum (assembly GCF_004010195.1). NCBI lineage: Eukaryota > Metazoa > Chordata > Chondrichthyes > Orectolobiformes > Hemiscylliidae > Chiloscyllium > Chiloscyllium plagiosum. The sequence continues at coordinate 56,964,411 of NC_057719.1, forward strand.
CTTTCTCTGCAAGTTAATCCTTTTACAAATCCTTGTTGGAAGGAAAAGGAGAGAAACGACTTTCAGAGGCAATAAAAGGGTAAATCCTCAACCAATGAATGAAAGATTGAGAACTGGTGTATGCACTACTCATGTCATTAGCAAAGAGTTGAAAGAAAGATGAAAGAAAGCAATTCATTGATGTTAGAGTGATGGCAGAACTGCACTCCTGATTGTGGGGGGAGGGGAACAATGCATTTGTCTTGTCTCATAACTTTGTGTCTGTTTGAATGCTTGTGACAATTTTAAGAAAGGCGTAGGGATCAACTTACAGAATTACAGATTAGAAACAGAACTTGTCTCTTTTTGCCATTGGTTAAAAACACCTCCCTGGCAGCATGTTCCAGGCACCTACACCCTCTGTATGAACTTTTCTCACACATCTCCCAAACACTTCCTCTCTCATCTTACTATTTGACATAAGCACCATGTCACAATTTTTATATACTTCTATCTGGTCTCCCCCTCAGCTTCTGATGCTCTTGCAAAAACAATCCAAGTTTGTCCAAACTCTCCTGATCGTTAATACACTCTAATCCAGGTAACATCCTGATAGACCTCTTTTGCACCTTCACATCCTTCCTACAGTGTGGTGACCCAAACTACACAGAATACTCCAAATACAGCCAAATTAAAATCTTAAACAGCTGCAACATAACTTACCAACTGCTACACTCAATGATGAAGGTAAACGTGCATTATGCCTTCTTTTCTTTATGCTCAGAATGATCCTGCCATTAACTGTATATTTTCCTCTTGCTTCTGACTTCCCAAAATACATTACCTCACACTTGTCTAGATTAAACTCCATTTGCCAATTTTCCACCCAGTTTTCCAACTGATCTATATCCTGCTGTATCTTTTGATAACATTTCTCATTATCCACAACTCCACTAATTCAAGTTATTCACATGTTACAAACAACAGAGGTCCCCGTACTGATCCTTATGGAACATCACTGGTCACAGACTTTCAGTCAGAAAAACATCCCTCCTCAATAATTCCTATCTCCTTCAGGCAAACTAATGTACCAAGGATCCCATACGACTTAATCTTTTTGACCAACCAACCATGAGGGACCTTGTCAAATGCTTGAGTAATATCCACGTAGACAACATCTACTGCCCTATTCTCAATTATCTGCATCACTTCCTTAAGAAACTCCATCAAATTTGTGAGACAAGACCTCCCTGGAATACAGCCATGCTGACTAGCCCTAGTAAGCGAATTCTTTTCCAAATGTCAGTAAATCTTGCCCCTAAGAATCTTCTCCACTAAGTTCCCCATCACAGATGGAAAGCTCAGTGGTGTATAATTTCCTGGATTATCCTTATTGTCCTTCTTAAACATAATAGCATTGGTTATACTCCAGTCTTCTGGAATCTCATCTGTGGCTAAACAGGATACAAAGATCAAAGTTTGTGAAAAGATTTGTAGCTCGGGTGCTCGTTGTTGTGGTTCTGTTCGCCGAGCTGGGAATTTGTGTTGCAGATGTTTCGTCCCCTGTCGAGGTGACATCCTCAGTGCTTGGGAGCCTCCTGTGAAGCGCTTCTGTGATCTTTCCTCCGGCATTTATAGTGGTTTGAATCTGCTGCTTCTGGTTGTCAGTTCCAGCTGTCCATTGCAGTGGTCGGTATATTGGGTCCAGGTCGATGTGCTTATTGATTGAATCTGTGGATGAGTGCCATGCCTCTAGGAATTCCCTGGCTGTTCTCTGTTTGGCTTGTCCTATAATAGTAGTGTTGTCCCAGTCGAATTCATGTTGCTTGTCATCTGCGTGTAGGGCTACTAAGGATAGCTGGTCGTGTCGTTTCGTGGCTAGTTGGTGTGGCACTCATCCACAGATTCAATCAATAAGCACATCGACCTGGACCCAATATACCGACCACTGCAACGCACAGCTGGAACTGACAACCGGAAGCGGCAGATTCGAACCACTATAAATGCCAGAGGATAGATCACAGAAGCGCTTCACAGGAGGCTCCCAAGCACTGAGGATGTCACCTAGACGGGACGAAACGTCCGCAACACAAATTCCCAGCTCGGCGAACAGAACCACGACAAGCATACAAAGATCTCTATCAAGATGCCAGAAATCTCTTGCCTTGCCTCGTTCAATATCCTGGGATAAATCACATCAGGCCCTGGGAGTTTGTCTAGCTTAATGCTTTTCAAGACACCCAACAACGCCACTTTCTTAATATCAATATGCTCCAGATTATCAACATACCTCTCCCTAATCTTACCATCATCCACATCCTTCTCCTTAGTGAATACCAGTCTAAACTACTAAGGACTTCATTCACTTCCTCTGGCTCCATGCAGAAATTCCCTCCTTCGTCCTTGATGAACCTCTCTTTCCCTTGTTACTGTCTTGCTCCTGTTAAGTATAAAATGCCTCTGTATTCTTCCTAATCCTACTTGCCAAGGTCTTCGGTGACCACTTCTAATCTATTGGTGAGTTCTGTTCTGCTTCTTTTATATTCCTCAAGGGCCTTGCTTGATTTCAGTTTCCTAAATATATGCTTCTTTTTCTTTTTGACTAAATCTTCAGAAACTGTTGTCATCCAACATTTGAAGCCTTGCCAGCCTTATCCTTCACTCTCACAGGACAATGCTTGTCCTGAACTCTGATCAACTGGCCTTTAAAAGATTCCACATGTCAGATGTGGATTTACCCTCAAACAGCCACCTCCCATCTAATTTCTCCAGTATATGTCTACTACTATTGTAGAGTCATAGAGTGATAGAGGCCCTTCAGCCCAACTCATTCATGCTGATCAGGTTTCCAAAAGTGAACTAGTCTCATTTGCCTGCGTTTGGCCCAAATCCCTCTAATCCTTTCCTATCCATGTACCTATCTTATCCTGGGGAAAAGACCTTGACTATACACCTTATCCATGCCCCTTGTGATTTTATAAACCTCTGAAAGGTCACCCCTCAGCCTCCTACTCTCTAGGGAAAAGACCCACCTATCCAGCCTCGCCTTATAACTCAAGCGTTCCAGTCTCAGTAACATCCTTGTAAATCTTTTCTGCACCCTTTACAGTTTCATAATATCCTTCCTATAGCAGGGTGACCAGAATTGTATTCAGTATGCCAAATGTGCCCTTTCCAATGTCTTGTACAGCTGCTAAAGGATGCCCCAACTCCTGTACTCAATGATTTGACCAATGAAAGTAAGCATGCCAAACACTTTCTTCACCATCCTGTCTACCCATGACACCACTTTCAAGGAACTAAGTACCTGCACCCCTAGGTTTCTGTTCAAAAACACTACCATTAACTGTATAAGTTCTGTCCCCAGTTTTTCAAACCAAAATGCCTCACATTTATCTGGATTAATCCCCATCTCCCACTCCTCAGGCCACCTGGCCAGTTGCTTAAGGTCCCATTGTATTCCTAAATAACGTTCTTCACTATCCACGATACCAACAATTTTGGTGTCATCAACAAACTTGCTAACCAAACTGCCTATATTCTCACTCAAATTGCTTATATAAACAACAAATGACAGTGGACCCAGCACCAAAATTTGCGGCACACTGTTGGTCACAGGCCTCCAGCCTGAACAACAACCCTCCACTACCACCCTCTGTCTTTTAGCTTGAATCCAATTTTGTATCCAACTGGCTAGCTCTCTCTGGATCCTATGTGATCTAACCTTACTAACAGGTCTACCACGTGGAACCTTGTCAAAGCTTTACTTTGTGAAGTCCAATTATATGTAGACAATGTCTACTGCCCTGCCTTCATCTATTGTCTAGGTAACCTCTTCAAAAAACCTTAATCAAATTTGAGAGACACGATTTCCCAAACATAAAGCTATGCTGACTATCCCGAATCAGTCCTTGCCTTTCCGGCAATTCTCAGTCAGAAGTGCCATATGAATGATCCATCTCTGCCTCCTCAGTGGTCCCCAGCATTACAAATACAAGTCTTCAGCCAATTTGATTCACTCCAAGAAACAGGTGGAATCACTGGATACTACAAAGGCTATGAGCCCTGACAACATTTTGGCAATAGTACTGAAGGCATGTGTTCCAGAACCTGCTGCTCCCCTAGCCAAGCTGTTCCAGTACAGTTACAACACTGGCATTACGCAGAGATAGCTTCGCTGATTTTTAAGCAAGTCTATTCTCTTCATAGTTACATTTTTGCCCTAATATGCTTGTAAATCTCTCTGGATTCTCATTTACCTTATCTGCCAAAGCTATCTGATATCCCCTCTTTAACCTCCTGACTTCCTTCTTAAGTGTACTCCTAAGACACCCTGTACCCCTCAAGTGACTCACTCAATCCTGGCTGCCTGTACCTGATATATCTCATAATTTTTCTTGACTAGAGTATTATCTCTCGTCATCCAGTGTTGCCTACACCTGCCAGCTTTCCCCTTCACTCAGGAACATGCTGACCCTGAAATCTCATCATCTCGAAAGCCTCCCACTTGGCAAACACCTGCAAGCAGCCTCCCACAATCAATTTTTGAAAGTTCCTGTTTAATACCATAAAAAAATTGGTCTTTACCCATTTTTGAACTTTAACATGTGGACCAAGACCTATCCTTTTGCATAATTCTATTAGTTTTAAGGTAGCTATGGTCATTGATCCCAAAGCGCTCCCCCACTAACATCTCAGTCACTTTCCCTGCCTTATTTCCCAAGAGGAGGTCAAAGTTTGACCCTACTCTACTAGGGCCATCTATGTGGTTAATAAGGCTTTCCTGAATGCATCTAAATTTCTCCCCATCCAAGCCCATAACATGATGGCCATCTCAGTTTATGCTTGGAAAGTTAAAATCCCCTACAAATCCTATTATTCTTACAGCTATTAGCAATCTCCCTATATATTTGCTCTTCAATTTTCTGCTGGCTATTTGGAGGCCTGTAATACAATTCCATCAAAGTGATTACCCCCTTCTTATATCTCAGTTCCACACAGTTTCACTGGACAATCCCTCCATGATGCTTTCCCTAATCAAAATGCCACTCCCCTCCTCTCTTGCCTCTTCTATCTTCCCAATAGCATCTGTACCCTGGAACATTGAGCTGCCAGATCTGTCCTTCCTTCAGCCATGTGTCTGTAATGGCTATGATATCCCAGTCCTATGTTCCCATCCATGTTGTGTTCATCTGCCTTACTCATCAGGCTTTTTGTACTGAAATAAATATAGTTTAATTCATCAAATCTTCCGTCATTCCCTGGCATGCTCTTGTATGCCTTGTCTATTTAATTTTCTCTAACTTCTGTACTAGTCTCACTCTTCTTTTTGCCTCAGTATTGGTTAGGGCCCCAACTCCTATCAGACTAGTTTAAACTCTCCCGAGTATCTCTAACAAATCTCTCGACCAGGATATTGGTGCCCCTCCAGTTCAGTTGCCTGTTGCACAGGTCACCTCAGCCCCAGAAGAGATCACAATGATAATGCATTTAATATTCATAGCTAAAACATTTTCAAGATAGAGAGAAACAGTGCAGCAGGGGATGGTGCAGGGTTATGTTAGTGAAGGGTTCAATCACAGCCTTAGAATGAAAGGATGTCCAAGGAAAATGTACAAATATTAAATTTGTTTGCAAAGAGCAACACTTTCCTTTTTTTAAATTTACAAGTATGGGGGCAAGAGCATTAATGGTGACTAAGCTTTTCTCCTTCTTGTTGCAGCATTGGAGTTGTGTGGAGTGAGTATGTTCACGGTGTTTGGAGGCAATGTAGTGCTCTTCACTGTTTTCAAAGGCCACTCCTTACTTTTTCATCTGTACCTCCTATTTCCTCCAGAGTTGGGCGTTTGGAGTCTCCCCTAACCTAGCAGGCAGATCTCAATGTTTTCCCAGTCAGAAACTTAGCCAGCTTTCTCACCGCCAGAGAGACAGGTGACTGGGGATGAGCTAAGGCATTTATGTGGTTAATTTGTTTATAATACAATTTGTTACAATGTGGTATATCGATTAATTGGCATTTAGATTAGATTCCCTACGTGTGGAAACAGTCCCTTCGGCCCAACAAGTCCACACCGAGCCTCTGAAGAGTAAACCACCCAGTTCCACTTTCCTCTCACTATGCACCTAACACTATGGGCAATTTAGCATGGCTAATTCACTTGACCTGCACATCTTTGGACTGTGGAAGGAAACCGGAGCACCCAGAGGAAACCCATGCAGACACGGGGAGAATGTGCAAACTCCACACAAACAGTCACCTGAGGCTGGAATCGAACCTGGGACCCTGATGCTGTGAGGCAGCAGTGCTAACCACCGAGCCACCATGCTGCCCCTGTTAACAGTTGAGTTGAGTTGACAAGGTTGCCAGTGGACCTTCTTGCCCTGTACTTAAGGAGTGAAAGGTTTCTCTCCTGGGCCAACTCAGTCCATTATTTCCTTGTTTCACTTTCTCTAGAGAGGGGAAAACTGCATCCAGAGAATTGAGAAATTAGAAGGGAAAAATCACACAATGCTCAGTTAACTTTATAAACTCCAAAGAATGCAGGGAAGATTGAGGGAGCAGGATGTCGACAGTGCAGAAAACATGCATGGGAAATATTATTAGAATGATTTAACTACCATGTAACAGACTAATAAGAGCTGATACATGCAGTTATATTAGAATATTCAGGAATTTACAACATGCAAGTGCAGTGCTCCTGTGGGAACCACACCAATTTAGACCTTCCTTATAAACTAAAACTTGGAAATACAATTAATAAAGGTCAATTAAATTTTGCAGGACCATCAGGAGACTAGTCAAGACTACTGGAAAAAATTAAACACCTGATTCAGTTTTTAGCCTCCTTCCAATTTATCAGATTCATCTGCAGGACTAGTCTTATCCTTTTTCCATAAATTCCTTAACTTAAGGAATCATGATCACTGTTCCTAAAATGCTCCCGCACAAACTTCAATCACCTGGCCAGGTTCATTCACCAGCACAAGGCCTAGTACAACCCCTTGCCTAGTTGGACCATCTACATATTGTTTCAAGAAACCTTCCTTAAAACACTGAACAAATTCTACCCTAAGCCCCTGGCATTAAGGCAGTCTCAGTCAATGTTGAGGAAGTTAAAAATCACCCATTACAATAACCCTATTGTTTTTACATCTTTCTGTGATCTGCTTATATATCTGTTCCTCTGTGTCCCACTGATTATAGGGAGGCCTGCGTAAATTCCCATCCTCGTGAGTGCACCTTATTTATTTTTAAGTTCTACCTATTAGGTCTCATTGGAAGAGTCCTCCAATATATCCTCTCTTTGTCACAGCTGTGAAATTCCCCCTTTTACATCCCTCTCTATCTTGCTCTCATCTGAGACATCTAAATCCAGCAACTTTGAGCCGCCAGTCCTCACCTTCTTTCAACCGACTTTCTGGAGGTCACAATATCAAATGGCTCAGCAAAGCTCTTCAACGGCTTAGCTACATCTTAAGTCCATTTTAAAGAAAAATATAATCACAATAATGTAAATATCATAATAATCCTCAATGGCAACTAGGGACAGGCAATAAATGCTGGCCAGCCATCGACATCCACATCCCATGAATGAATAAAAGAAGTGTAGTATTCCATTGATGGAAAGTATTCGAAGCACATATTGACAACAAGTAACGGATCAATCATAGCTCTTTCTGAGTGTTAGCCCTATAAAAACAAAATAAAATTCAAAATGTCTAAAACATAATCTACTCTTGTTTAGAATTTCGAGAGTAAGCTAATATTTCACATCTGACCAGCATACATGATATTCTGCATAATCTTCAAGTAACAATTTCCAAGTAACAAATTGGCTGGATCATTCTATGAAGAGAGATCAAGCAAAGATTGAGCACAGAAGAGGTCAATGATGCTGTTTAGTGGCATTTGCCGAGTAATAAACTACTTGCTGATATGTAGTTGAGTCTCTTCAAAGGTCTCTCAGTTCTCCACCTCATGTCAGACTTGGTCCAAACATGGACAAAAAGAGGTCAACTGAGAGGAACTGCCCTTGACATCACTGCAGTATTTGATCAAGTATAGCATCAAGGAGCTCTAGCATGCAATTAGAGTACAGAGTGTGGTGCTGGAAAAGCAGAGCAGGTCAGACAGTACCCGAGGAGCAGGATAGTTCACATTTCAAACAGAAGCCCTTCATCAGGAATGTCTGAAGGGCTTTTGCCCGAAACATTGACTCTCCTGCCCCTCGGATGCTGCCTGATCTGCTGTGCTTTTCCAGCACCACACTCTCAACTCTCATCTTCAGCATCTGCAGTCCTCACTTTCTCCTAGCATACCATTAGTCTATGAGAACATGGGAAAATCTCTGCTGGTTGGAGTCATACCTTGCACAAAGGAAGATGGTTCTGGTTGTTGGAGGTCAATCATCTCAGTCCCATGAAGTTACTGAATGTTACTCCCCCGGGCAAATATGTTTTTGTCAACCTGATCGGACATATTAGGACACACGTCGAGAGGAGATGGACTTGAACCCAGGCCTTTTGGCTCACAGGTAGGGACATTATCACTGAACCAGTGTCTTAGACTCAACCAACCTCAGCTGCATCAGATCATAAGCGAGGATGCTATTGATAAACTGAGGCCCTGTTGTGGTGCATTGTCCTTGCCCCTGAACCTTTGTTCAAATTCTATCTGCTCCAGAGGTGTCTAATAACAGCTCTGAACAGGTTGATTAGAAAATATTCACTGATAATTAGACTCATGCTCTTGTGGCACAATAGTGGTGTCCCTAACTCCTGGGTTCAAGACCCACCTGCTGCAGAGATGTGTAATGATATTGCTGAATGAGATGATTCAAAAAATTAATTAAATTCATTGATAAATGGGGCTCTTGCAGCATAATGATGGCTCAGAGGGAGGGAAACTAAGTCTGAGATTCAAATTCTACCTTGCTGCAAGGTACGCAATAACACATCTGAACAGTTTGATTTAACACCTTTCTTATAAATGGAGCTGTTCTGCCGCACTACAGAATCCCTATCTCTGAGTCGGAAGGCCCAAGTACAAGTCCCACTTGTGTGTGATGAGTAATGGCACGTCCAAACAGGTTGATTTGAAAATATCTTCACTGCTAATTGTACAATGTTTGGGGGGGACGGTGACGCAGTGGTTAGCACTGCTGCCTCACCCGGGTTCAATTCCCGCCTCAGGCGACTGACTGTGTGGAGTTTGCACATTCTCCCCGTGTCTCCCCGGGTGCTCCGGTTTCCTCCCACAGTCCAAAGATGTGCAGGTCAGGTGAATTGGCCATGCTAAATTGCCCGTAGTGTTAGGTAAGGAGTAAATGTAGGGGTATGGGTGGGTTGCGCTTCGGCGGGTCGGTGTGAACTTGTTGGGCCGAAGGGCCTGTTTCCACACTGTAAGTAATCTAATCTAATCTAATCTAATCTAATCTAATCTAAAATGTGCCTTACCATTTGTCATTCTCTCGACGCTGAGGTACCCCATTCCATACACAGCAAGATCTGGACAATATTAAAGCTTTGGCCAGTAAGTGGCCAACAGCATTCACACTACACAAGTTCCAGGCAAGGATCATCTCCAACAAAAGAGAATCCAACCATCACTTTTTTTGGGGGGGGGGGGCTGCTGGGGTTAATGGTGATGGGGGGAGAGAGAAAGGTGGAGGAGACAAGAGAGGTTACCTTTGACCAGAAACCTGGAGTGGACTAGCCATATGAATACTGTGGCTACAGAAACAGGTCAGGGATTTGGGATTCTTCAGCAGGTAATTCACTTCCTGACTTCCCAATGCTGTCTCACTATTAACTAAGTAGAACTCAGAACTGTGATGGAATAACCTCCACTTTCTTGGTTAATTGTAGCTCCAACAGCACTCAAGAAACTGGTCACCACCAGGTCAATGCGGCTTGTTTGCTTGGTACCCCATCTACCACCTTCAATATTCACCACCTAACATACATAGCTGAAAATGTGTTGCTGGGAAAGCGCAGCAGGTCAGGCAGCATCCAAGGAGCAGGAGAATCAACATTTCGGGCATGAGCCCTTCTTCAGGGCTCTTGATTCCTGAAGAAGGGCTCATGCCCGAAACGTCGATTCTCCTGCTCCTTGGATGCTGCCTGACCTGCTGCGCTTTTCCAGCAACACATTTTCAGCTCTGATCTCCAGCATCTGCAGTCCTCACTTCCACCTAACATACATAGTCAACTTATGTACAATCAACAAGATGCACTCCAGCAACGCACCCAAGCCTCCCAAAACAGCTTCTAAACCAGCCACTTTGACCACCTGAAAGGACAGGTGCATGGGGACATCATCATCTGCTAGTGCCTCTCTAAATCTCTCAGGATCGTAACTTTAGACTGTGTCATCATTCCTTTTCTGTCACAGAGTCAAAATGCTGCAACGTCCCTCCTAATATTATGAGAATCACAACAGTTCAAGAAACTAGCTTGCCACCAATCTTCTCAAGGTCATTTAGAGATAAACATTAGTCAAACCAGCAATATCCACATCACAGGAACAATACAACAAAAGCTAACTGAAACAAAGTTCTTAAAAGGTTTATCAGGACGGATGAAAAAAGAATGATATCCTGGCTCAAGAGTCTACATCCAGGAGACAGAACAGAAAATTGGAAACTGCTCATCTCGGACTGAGGTCAGGAGGGATTTTTTCACTCGGTGGAAAATCTTTGGAATTTTCTACCCTGGAAGGCTGTATAGGCTCAGTCATTGAGATTGACAGATTTCTAAACATAAACATTAGCATATGGATGTACATGGAATAGTGTAGGTTAGATGGGCTTCAGATTGGTATGACAGGTCGGCGCAACATCGAGGGCCGAAAGGCCTGTACTGCGCTGTAATGTTCCAAAAAGGCTTCAAGAGCGATGGAGGCTGTGCAGGAAAATGGGGTTGAGGTGGACCATCAACCATGATAGCTACAAGTAGGGCTTTGTGTGGTGTTGTAGAACAGAGAAACCCAGGGGTTCAGGTAAATAATCCTTTGAAGTTTGCGTCATATGTAGATAAGTTAGTTAAGAAGGCATTTAGCACGCTTGCCTTTGTTACTCAACCTATGACTTTGTGAGTGTTGATGTCATGTTGAGGTTGTACAGGACAGTGGTGACACTTCTTCTGGAGTACTGTATGCAGTTCTGGTTGCCCTGTTACAGAAAGGATGTTATTAAGAGTTCAGAAAAGATGTTCCTGGGAATAGAAGATTTCAGTTATAAGGAGAGGCTGGATAGGCTGGGATCTTTTTTCAATGGTGTGTACGTGGTTGAGGAGTACTCTTAAAGATGTTTACAAAGTCATGAGGGATACAGGCAAGGTGAATGGCAGGTGTCTTTTCCCTTGGATCAGGACTTCAAGACTAGGGGGCATATTTTTCACATGAGAGGAGAGAGATTTAAGAAAGAAAACGAGGGCCAACGTTTCATTTCAACTGAGTGGTTCTTTTGTGGAATGAACTTCCAGAGGAAATGGTGGATGCGGGTACAATGGCAATATTTAAAAGACATTTTGCTAAGCACATTAATAAGAAATGTTTGGAGGAATATGGGTACAGTGCAGGCAGGGGAATTAGCTTATTTTGAGATTTTTTTGGCATGGACTGGTTGGACCAAAGAGTCATACAGCATGCAAGCAGTCCTTATGTGGAGCAGACTTGGGGTGCAAACTGCATGGTAGATCCCTCATTTCCTATGTTTCCTTATGATAAACAAAAAAAAATCAGAATTAGATTTAAAAAAAGACTAAATTTAACAAAGAAACTAGTATTATTATATTGGACATACAATGATGGCTTTAAACAATAATATCACACCCTTAACTCTCAAAACAACAAATATCTGATTTTAGGCATATATATTTAGACAAAACAAAGTATTATGCTTACCAAGGATTGGGTTAAACAAGCTGGTCTCCTTTGAGAAATTGGGAAATATGTGAGGCAGATAGTACTTCTTGAAATTTTCAAACAAGAATGCAAACCCTTTCTCCTGATTTTCTTTGTCTTTCCATTCTAATCCCTTTGCCTATGAAAAAATGGTATGTAATTTTTGGTAAGTGTATTAATATGATCATAAATAACTTCCATATAAAAACATGACAGAAAAGAAAATCCTCATACTTCCTGAGCCTGACAAAGCTCCAAGGAGTATTAACCTCCTTTCATTGTATCGGGGCGACATGTAACGGGATTTGGAAAAAATGTCACAGCCTTTATCTAGCCACTGATTGCATTGTTACTTTCAGCATAGCTCATGAAAATATTAGTCAAAAGTGAAAAGTGATGTAGAATTTCAAGTACAAAACAATTCCAGCTCAGTTTATTTGACATTTTTCTCAACATTAAAAATAATTGTGCTACAAACTAGTTCCCAGTCCTGACTTTTGCCAGTTCTTGAGGACAGGTGAAGGGTGTCCTTAGTTGTTGAAAAGGGCAGGGGATGTTAATTGATGAGCAGGGCAGGGAAGAGAGGTGATGTTGATTGGTTAGCAGGAGGAACGGGCAGCAGCTGATAAGCAGGGTGATGGTGTCAGTTATTAAACTGACTGGGTAAGAGGACTTCAGTTGATGACCAGGAGGGAAACGGTAGCATTGATTGATGAGCAGAAATCAGACATCCAAGCAAAATGCTGAAAAAAAAGGGGGAAATAGAAAGAAAGAGAAAGGGTGGAGAGAGTGGAGTGTGGGGAGGGGACAGACACAACAGAAGATACAAATTCTTTCAATGGGTTCATGACAAAGAGAGTACGGGAACTAACATGACATAGTGAAATCAAGATCAACATTGCTGTTGGATCGATTTGCCCAACCTAGGTTCGTTTTGAGAAATTTGAAGTGGAAAATAACAAAAAAAAATCAATGCAATAATGATTAAAACACAGTTGTTTCTAGTTTAGTGGTTGAGTAATAGACAAAGTCTTTTAACAAATGGTTTAATAGGGTTAGTACTATAAAGCTTCTACCTGGATTACCATATATTTTAGCAGTGCATCAAGAAAGTAGCTTGTAAGATCATCTTGTCCTTTGTCTCCCGATTGTGGGGGCACAAGGGGAGTGATTTCTTCTGGAGTGACTTGAGCTGTCAGGTAGATATGGATATATAACATGAATCATGTCAAAAATACTTCACTATGAATACCTAATAATATTTTATTCAAGGACAAGAACATTACACTCTTAAGTTCCCACCTACTCAAATTTATTCTTACAACACAGATTTAGTATCCTTGATTTGCATTGGTTCATTATAAATTGCTAAGTTGCTTTTTGTTTGAAATCAAGATTGCTGAAAAATCTACGATATTAGACTTGAAGCATTATTTCAACTATGTGAATTGATTCATAACATATACAATTGTACTGGCACTGCACAGTAATGGGAGAAAAAGAAAACAGATTTCAAAATATTAGTGAGAGGTGAAACAGAAAATGCACAGCTCTTACTTTCTTGAAAACAGAATGTGGAATTGATCAGATTGTCCAGTGTTCGAGGTCCCTGCTCTGAAAGGAGTGGTGGGAAACCAGGAATAAGGCAGGCAAAAATATGGAGTTGTTCTTCAGTGCAATTGTGTTGGAGTGCTTGCATCCATAACAAAAAAAGACGTACACCTTCTCGCCTTATCTGAAGTGGATTGAAAATTAATTCAAAACTTCTTGATGAAAACTTATTTGCTTTAAGTTTTTCATTTCATAGCTAATAATTTCAATAACACAATTAAGGGCTTTTTAAAAAGTTAAAGCAATTTGGTCTGGAACTCATGAAACACTCAGTATTTGAAGTACAAGTTAAAAGAGTGGGCTTCTCTAAAGAGGACATTAGGTTTTTAAACAATCAATCCTTATAAACAAAATAAAGCACTGTTATAACAAATATTTGAAAAAAAATGTAAAACACGATCAATATGAAAACAGTTTTAAAAATGCATTTAATCACACTATGTTCCAGGATATTTCTAATGATGTCTCAAAATGATTCTTTTAAAAAAATCTGCAAAACCTTCAAGGAGTTCCCAAAATGAAGGAGTTTTTTCAAAGTCAAGCCTGCAAAAAGAAAAGAAAAACAGCATTTGCAACACTGAAGAAAATATATTATAAACAGTGTAAAGATAAAATGTCCGAGGTCTCGGTCAGACTTGGTAAATATTTATAATCAAGTCCTTGGCATTCTCTACATTACTCTTGGTAACCTTTCTACCCTTTGGCATTATTTTATTGCCAAAAGGAAAAGGAGAGATCACCATTTTATGCACATTGTTCAACTACTAAATTACTATCGTTAAGTTGTGCAGACATATATGTATTTTCACCTGCCCTTTCTTTTTCAATGCTACTGAAATACTGGATTCAGAAATATTCAGAGGATATAACATTGAAATTGAGCAAGTGAAAATGAAGATTCTCAAGTTATTTTTCTCAGCAAATTATTAACTGTAAGAAGACTTCTGTCCTGCTATACATATGGGATGTCACTACTCCGTATCAGTGTTGATGTTCATGAACTATATCTAGAAAACAGAGGATGGAAATAAGGCTTACTATGACAGACTAAAATTGGAAGGGCAGTTGGGGTAAACCTTGACAATAAAGAATGACACAAATAAGGGTGCAAGCAAGTATCTTGGTTCAAAACAGCAGGAAATGTAAACAGTATGGGTGGAGATAAGAAATGACAAGGTCAGAAACTGCTAATGGGAGTAATCAAAAGGGGCTCCAACCGTAGCTAGACTAAACTTCTGAACTATAAATTGCTTGACTTTTTGAAATTAGGCATTCTTGTTTTGTCCAGATGAGTGCAAGATGGAAGGCTTCAGCAACACCTCTTTTCAGCAATATTATGATCTGTACTACCAAGCAACAGTTTTATTCATTTATCACTTTTCTGTCCTGATTGAACACAACTGATTTAACTTGCTAGACCATCACAGAGGCAGTTAAGAGTCATAGAAACAAAAAAGAAAATGAGTAGACCCTTCAATCCTGCTCTACCATTCAGTGAAGAAAATTCTCATCTCAGTCCCAATAGCCTAGCCTGTATCCATAGACGCTTGGTTCTAGACTCCCTAGTCATTGGGAACATGCTTGCTGTGTTTACCCTGCCTAATCCTATCAGAGTAAACCTCATTGCTGTGGATCTGAAATTACATGCAGGCCAGATCAGGTAAGAAAGATGTATTTCTTTCCCTGAATGATATTAGTAAACCAGATGAGTTTTCAATGACATTTTCGCAGTTTCAGTATCATTAGAGACATTAGGTTTTTATTCCACAAGTATTAAATAGCTGACAAAATAGGAGTTGAACTCATGGTCCTGGAGCATAATCTGGTGATCTGGACTATACTAGCATTAAAAGAATTGCAGGAAATTAAAATTACTGAGAAAAATAAAGTGACTGACAGACAACAAATCCACTGATCCAATGATCTCCACCTTGCTTTCAAATTTAAAAAAAAGGTTTCTGCAACAATAGAAGATACACTAGTTGCAAATTTCAAATATTCCCTAGATACTGGGGTAATTCCAGTAGATTGCAAGATAACAAATGCAGTACTGGTATTCAGGAAGGGAGATCCAAGAAAACTGGAAACTGCAGGTCAATTAGCCTGATGCATGATCAGGAAAATGCTAAGGCCAATTATTAAAGATATGGTAATGGGACTCTGAGAAAATTACATTCTTACACAGAGGCAACAAGGTTTTAATAAAGGGAAGATCATGCTGGCAAATAAGATTTTTTTAAGAATGTAACTCAGGGTGGATAAAGGAGGCTGAATGTTTAGATTTACAAAAGGCATTCAATATAGTACCATATGGTACTGATTGGCATGTTGGCTCAGTGGTTAGCACTGCTGATTCACAGTGCCAGGGACCCAGGTTCAATTCTCGCCTCGGGTGACTGTCCGTGTGGAGATTGCACATTCTCCCAGTGTCTGCGTGGGTTTACTCTGGTTTCCTCCCACAATCCAAAGATGTGCAGGTCAAATTAATTGGCCATGCTAAATTGCCCATAGTGTTAGGTACATTATAGGGGTAAACATAGGGTAGGGGAATGGGTCTTGTGGGGTACTCTTCAGAGGGTCAGTGTGAACTTGTTGGGCTGAGGGGCCCGATTCCATACTGTAAGGATTCTAATCTAATCATATGAGAAGTAAAGAAAATTACTTGTTTATGCACAGAATAGGCATAAACAAGTAATTTTCACATTATGAAGTTGTTTCTAATGTAGCAGCATAAAGATAAGTAGTGGGGCTGCAGCTGATTACATGGTATTTTAAGAATGTGGATGAAGAGATCAAATCTGATGAATCCTAGCTGGTTAATAATGTTAAGCTAGATGGCATAATGAGCAGGTTAGAGGACACAATTTGCAAAAGAATATAAATAGAAAAAATTAATGGGTAATAAGATAGCAGATAGATTGTGGGAAGGAGTATTACATTATTCATTAACTTTGGTAGCAAGAAGAGGGGAGATTTTTCAAATACTGTGAGAAACTATTAAACATTGACTTCCAGAGGAATTTGGTTATTCTTCTATACAAAACAGAAAGTTAACATTAAAAGGACGTAAATGGCTGCTGCCCAATAGCACAAGGAAGTTGGAGTACAGCTTAAGGAAGACTCGGTATAATTGTATAGCTATTAGATGCTGCCAAATCTGGAGTTCCAGGTAAAGCTTTGGTCACCTGTCCCAAGCAAAGTTCATCCAAGTGATTCCCTTGATAAGGAAATTTTTCTATAAAGAGACTGATTTGAAATGGCCTTTTCTCCTTAATATTTAGTAATAAGGTGCTGAGACAAACAAGACTCTACACTCCATGACGGATTAGATATAAAGGTTGTTTCACTTGGGAGTGTAGAACCAGACAGCACAGTCTTTGGACAAGAGAACAGCCATTTAGGGCAGAGATGAGGAGCAATTTTATTCATTCAGAAGGTTGTGCAGTCACGGAGTATAATCAGGGCTATTACATTTTGCTATTCTGAGCGAATCAAGAAAGATGGAACAAGAGTTGGAGTACAGAATAAGGAAGTTTGCTGTAATTGTACAGACCTTCGGCATGGCCTTACTTGGGCAGGAAAGAGATTGTGGATCAGAAATTATAATACTAAATATCAGAGTAAGGTCTGCGTGCTTATGATGTATTCCTGCTCTAATTTTCTTTGAAACAGCTGAAAACTTTATAATTGTTTAGGCTACTGACCTCTCAAGGCTGTTGCAAAGGACACAGTTAAAGATGTACATTCACTTTTTTCAAAAAACACGACTGATATAATCAACACTCAAAGAATATTTAAAGTTACCTATACTGTGAAACTGCCATCTGCTCTGAATTCTTTCTGGAAGGTGTTGTAAGATTTTCTGTAAGAAAAAAAAACTCAATTTGGATCAAGTTTGGAGTAAAGACAGCAAATACAAAAAGTTTGTTCCATAAAATCTTAACTAACATGTCTCTTAAAAAGTGTGTTTTTATTTTCCACTCAAATTGTAAATTGTAAATGCATTTTTGTGCACAAGTTTACAACTTTCCTACAAATGCATAACCGTTAAAGTCTTATCATCATGTAATGGAAGAACACTATGTTAATCTTTATTACAGACATTCTATTCTAGATTAGCACAAATGTCCTCAAATTAAGTACTAAGAAGACGGAAGCCATTGTTTTTAGTCTTTGCCATAATCTCAGTTCCCTAGCTGCTAACTCCATCTGTTTTCCTGAAAACAGTGTCAGATATTGGCCATTGGTTTGCAACGTTGGTGTCACATTTAATTCTCAGATGAGCTTCTGGCCTTATTTGCTCCGCTACCAAGATCATCTGTTGCAACCTCCATAATATTGCCCCTGTTTTAGTTCAACTGCTACCAGAGCCTCATTCATGCCTTTGTTATAGAGTATACAGCACTGAAACAGCCTCTTTGGTCCAATCAGTCCATGCCAAACATAATCCCAACTAAATTAGTCTCACCTGTTTGCTACTGGCCCATATCCGTCCTATTCATGTACTTGCCGAAAGGTGTTTTAAACATCCACCACTTCCTCAGGAAGTTCATTCCACATGCGAACCACTTCCTATGCAAAAAAGTTGTCCCTTAGATTTTTTTTAAAATCTCTCTCCTCTGACCTTAAAGATATGACCCATAGTCTTGAAATCCCCCATCTTAGGGAAAATACAACTGCCATTAACTCTATCTGTACCCTTCATGATTTTATAAACTTATATAAAGGTCACCTCTCAACTCCTATGCTCCAGTGAAAAAGTTCCAACCTACCCAGCCTTTCTTTACAACTAAAACCTTCCATACTTGGCAACATTCTGATAAATCTCTTCTGAACAACCTCCAGCTTATTACTATCCTTCCTTAAACTGGGCAACCAGAACTGAACACAGTATTCCAGAAGAGGTTTCACCAATGTCCTATACAACTTCAACATGACTTCCTAACTCCTATACTCAGAGGTCTGAGCAATTACTCTTAGATTAGACTCTTTCAAAGCTTTTTATACACTCCGCAAACTTGTGGTTTTACAGACTTTTGTTGCTCCTCTTAGGTCCCTTTTATAACTTTTAAAAGGGACCTAAGGGACAACTTTTTCATGCACAGGGTTATGAGTGTATGGAATGAGCTGCCAGATGAAGCAGTGGGGCTGGTACAATTGCAGCATTTAAAAGGCATCTGGATGGGTATATGAATAGGAAGGATTTGGAGGGCCAAGTGTTGGCATAGAGGACTAGATTAGGTTAGGATATCTGGGTCAGCATGGACGAGTTGGAGCAATGGGTCTGTTTCCATGCTGTATATCTCTAAGAGTCATATATATATATCTTAATTCACAGCAAGCACTGTTCTCCTATCATCCCAGCATTTGCCACCTTAATTTGGCTCCCAATCAAAGAAGTGCAGATAGAAGTCATTTGACCCACTGAGTCTGCACCAACCTTCCAAACAGCATCTGACCCAAACCCATCCCATTCCCCCGCTTACCATGGCCAATCCACCTAATCTGGACATATTTGTGGATTGTGGGATGAAACCAGAGCATCCAGCAGAAACTCCAAACAGTCATCCATGTCAGACACAGTCGCAGATTTCAATGGAATCAAACAGGGGTCCCTGGCACTGTAAGGCAGAAGTGCTACCCTCTGTGCCATCATGCCACCAGTCAAACAATGTCTGGATTATAAATCCCTCCAAGGCCTCACCTACTGCATCTCTAATCAGCTCCAGTCTCATTTCTTTGAAGGATACCTGCACTCCTTCAACTCCAGCTTTTTGTACACCCTCAATTTTGGTTGCTCTACCTGACCATGCCTTCAACTGGTTAGGGCCAAACTCTGGCATTCCCTCCTTACACTTCTTTGTATGTCTATCTTACTATGCATATTTCAAACAAATCTTTAAATCTACTACTTTGAATAAACTTTTGGTCATCTAATCCAATATTGCTTTATGTCGTTTGTTGACATACTTTGCTTTTTGTGCCTTTGAAGCACTTAGGGCCATTTCATTGAATGAAAGGCATTACATATCCACTAGTACTGTTCCTGGAAGCCTACTTAAAATTTAGAGCAGACTGTGCAGAGTCTCCCTCTCCCTTTCAAAGGGCTCGTCAAAAGTCTTCATACAGCCACACATATTTGCCCAATGCTCAAGAGCCTATACTGCTATTCAATACCAAACTATGGACAATGTTAATGCAAAAATATCAGTACAAAATCAAAATGTCTCAGGTGCTGGAAAACCAAAATAAAATAGAAAGGTTAGAGATAGCAAGTTTTGACGAGATTTGTAGCTCAGGTTGAGGTTCTGGATGTATGCTTGCTGAGCTGAAAGGTTCGTTTTCAGACGTTTCGTCGTCTAACTAGGTATCATCATCAGTGAGCCTCCAGATGACGCCTTGGTGCTGTGGCCTGCTTTGAAACACAGATACAAAGCAGGCCATACCGCCAGGGCTTCATCTGGAGGCTCACTGATGATGTTACCAAATATGGTGATGAAACATCTGAAAATGAACCTTCCAGCTCAGCAAGCAAACCTACATCCAGGCTGGAGGTACTCTGCGTTAGGCAGAACTTGAGGAGAGAGAATGTTTCAGTTAGATGACTATTCATTAGAACAGTGAAAAGTTAAAAATGTAATAAGTGAAAGGGAGAGGGTGTGAAAACAAAAAACGGACAGTTATTGATTAGGTAGAAGGCAGGAAAGATTAAATAACCGAATATTTCATGCTGGCCAAAGAGACAAGATATCAAAGTTGCATCTTGGCAGAATGACAACCAAATGCCATCTGAAAACAAAAGAACACGAAATGAACAAGAATGAAACCAAATATTCAAGAAAAAGGAAACAAAATGGAGGGCAGTAATTATAGGCTGAATATTAAGTTTGGGCAGCTGGCAAGTAATGAAACTAAATACAAGCTGCTGATTCTTAAAGTTACATTTATACTACTGTTTTACCTGAAAAGTCTGTTTCAGGCCTTGGAAGGTAAAAAGACAGGTGTTTGATCTCTTGTACTTTCCATGGAAGTACCAGCCTAAGAGTTTATGAGTAACAGGGGCATGGGCCAGGGTAGTGCAAGTAAAACAGTCCCTTAGGAATGTTTAAAGAGGAGAGGAGAGAAAGAAGTGGCCGCATAATGCAGATAGGTGATAGAAACAGTAGAGGGATATCTTTTCAACATGGAAGCAGGTGTGGTGGCAGCAGAACACAATATGAGCTCTGCCAAGGTTCTAGGAGTCAGATGGATGGAGAACAGAAGAACAGGAAAAATACAAATATGATCCAGAGTACTAACAACAATGTCCAGAGTAGGTGTATGAAGAATCCTTCGTTGGGGAAAGGAATCAAAATCAGCAGTGCTGATTTGGAAGATTGCATCATAAGAACAGTAGAAAAAGGCAAATTAGGAGAATGGAATTCAGTCTGCACATTAACAGAAGTGTAACTGAAATAGCGGAGAGTCAGAGGTTATAATAGGCCATAAATCAGTCCTTAAAAATTAAGTCACAGAAATCAAAAAATGGAAGACTCCAGATGGAGAAAGAGAAGAACAAAGGAGGTTGGAAATTGGAAGCAAATTAAATGAAAATGTTTCCAGTTCAGGCATAAGTAGGAGGGTGCCCGAGTAGGATTAAAACAGAGAATGTTCTTCAAATTCCATTAAAAAAAACAGATATTACCAGGCCCTATGTGGAATCCCATAGTTTTACTTGGAGGAAGTGAGTGAATTGAAGTGCAAGTTATTCAATGTGGGAAAAATTCGGTCAGATTGGTTGGGCCTCCACTGAAGGAATAACTGGCAGAAAGTGAAACTATGCAGAGATTGGTATTCATAGTGAAAATTAGTGTGTTAGAACCAGGAAACTTAAAATGTGGTTGGTGAGAAGGTGAGAGCAACATCTTGACAGAGTCATGGATGAAGGTGGGAAGAAACCTGTCACAACCACTGAGCATGTCCACAGCATTGCCGACAAACTGCAAATTTATCTGGTTCCTTTAACCTCTTTTTTAAATTTGTGCGATTCAAGTTAAAAGTATTAAGCTTTTATTTAAATAGGACACATTAGTTTATGTCAAGCTTTTGCTGAGGTTTCTATTTTTTTCTTTGCTTATCTCTCTTCAAAAAAAAAATTGGGCAGCATGGTGGCTCACAGCACCAGGGTCCCAGGCTCAATTCCAGCCTCAGGCAACTGTCTGTGTGGAGTTTGCACATTCTCCCCACATCCACATGGGTTTCCTCCGGGTACTCCGGTTTCCTCATACAGTCCAAAGATGAGCAGGTCAGGTGAATTGGCAGTGCTAAATTGCCCATAGTGCTAGATGCATTAGTCAGAGGGAAATGGATCGGGGTGGGTTACTTTTCGGAGGGTCGGTGTGGACTTGTTGGGCCAAAGGGCCTGTTTCCGCACTGTGGGAATCTAATCTATATCTAAACGAAAAATTAACCAAAAAAATTACAAATACCAAAATTAAAGCAAATACAAAAAACATTTAAAAGGCGCAAGTCTCTGTGGTATACCACTGGGCCATTTGCTCAAGTTGTTTGTTGCTCAAGTGAAGACATGAACCCCTGAATTCAGAATAAAGCATATGTGATGGCTTCTGTAGTTGAACAATTTGAGCTTGCTTTGAGAGAAAGAGATGGTCTCGTGCTCTTCACTTGTTGTGTGGTCTTGGCACATGCAGATTTCCTGAACTCTTTCAGCACAGCAGTGATGGATATAAAGAAAAATCTTTTAAACTGAAAACTCTTCTCTTATAATGTCAAATGTTGAGAAATCACCACTTGACTTGAGATTGATATACAGTGCTGCCACCAATCCTACTTTCTATTATTTTAAATAAGTCAAACAACCCAATTGAGCCAAAATTGGTTCAATAGGCCCTAAAAGGCACTGAACAAATATCAAAATCACAAATGAAACTCAGTTGAAGAGTCTAGTTATCAGCAATAGAGGATAAATTATGTGATGAAAAGTGTGTAATCTATATATATGTTGGTATCACTTTTAGTGTTGATTCTTTTTGAATCTGAATGGTGACCTAATACAGTATGTATGTGGATTGATAGGTCTTTTTAAATTTAGCATGGAGGTCAGTAATTGAAACATAAGCATGCAAAGCTACAGATCTTCTTTTAATACTAAACAGACATTTGTTACATAGAAGCAAAATAAACTCAAATAAATAAAAACAGACCAAGCTATCTAAATATACAATATATGTGACTGCAAAACCCCTCTACTGTTAATGAAAGGCTATTGACATTGTGGGTTTTACAACAGGGAATGTATACACTGAAGGCATCAGCTTGCTCATAGTTTAAAACAATCAAGGATCGATTTTAGTTTGCAAACAAAAAGACTAAAATCTTTTAGGAACAGTTTTTGAAGGAGACATAATTCGAGTCAGAAGCATATATATTTTATCTCCGAGAAAGGAGTATCAGACATTCTGGAAAAGTTCAGTTCCAATGAAGTGAAAGTTTATGAAACTTCAAGTCCAGGAGTGTTTGAATAGAACTTTGCAGATTGTTAAGACAGAAAAAAATCTAAGCTTTCCCTTGTCATGGGTATTTGCGTAAGTAGCATTCACATTTCACAGGACAAAACTGGGCAGAAGCAATTGTGTTAAAACTAAAGTTCTGGTTTTGAGAGAAATTTCTCAGGAGTTTGAATTGCTATCATAGAATAATGTTGGACAATGGATGAGACTGTCTTACTGTGAACTTAAACATTTTTCAAACTATATTGTATATTTAGATAGCTTGATCTGTTTTTGAGTTTATTTCTTCCTGTGTAACAAATGTCTTTAGTATTAAAAGAAAATCTGTAGCTTTGCATGCTTATGTTTCAATTACTGACCTCCATGCTAAATTTAAAAAGACCTATCAATCCAGATTTTATTCTGGGATCTCAGTTGTCTAAGAGTAACGTTTTTTGGCAGCAAACAAAGCTATCTAGGCTTAATGAGAATAGCTCTTAGAAATGGACATATCAGAGGAGGCCACTTAGCTTGCTCCACGACTCATTCAGATCATGGTTGATTCAATTGTGACCTAAACTCCAAATTCCGACTTACCCAGATAATCATTCAACCCCTTGCTTAACAAGAATCTATGTACCTCTGCTTTAAAGTATTCAAGTCCTTTGCTTCCACAATCTTTCAGGAAGAGCGTTCCATAGACTCAAAAAGCTCAGAAAAGAATTTGCCATGTCTGTTTCAAATGGATGGTCCCTGATTTTCAAACAGTGAATTCTAAATATAGGGGAAACAACCTCTCTACACCTATCCTGTCAAGGCACCTCAGGATCTTGTATGTTTCAATCAAGTAATGTCTACATTCCAGTGGATACAAGCATAGCCTGTCCAGTCTTTTTTCATAAGACAACCTGTATATTCCTGGTTTCTAGTAAACCTCCTCTGAACTGCTTCCAATGCATTTCAAACCTTTCTTAAATAAGGTGACCAATAATATACATAGTTCTCCAGATGCAGTGTCTCCAGTACAACGGAAGTATTACCTCCATAACTGAGAGATTCAATTCCCCGAGGACTAGATTTAAAAAAAAGCTTTTTCTATTACTTGCTAAATCTGCACGTTAACAGTTTGCAGTCAAGCAAGGACACCCAATTGTATTTGTATTTCAGAGCTTCGCAATCTCTCATCATTTAGATCATGTTACTTTTTATTCAATTTTCACACATTATACCTCATTTGCCACATTTTTGACCACTCACCTAATGTATCAATATCTTTGTGTCCTCTTTACAGCTTACTTTCCTATCTTTGTGGCGTCAAAAAGCTCAATAAGCATAGCTTCTGTCTCTTCATCCAAGTAATTTATAAACATTTGAGAGCCCAGCAGCAATCCATGTGGCACACCATCAACATCCTATCAACCTACAAGGCCCATTCATGTGTACTTTCTGGTTGGTCAGCCAATCTTGTATCCATGCCAATGTTACCTCTGACACCACGAGCTTTATTCCACCCCCACCACAACCACCTGATGTGGAACCTTAGCAAAAGCCTTCTATAAATCTAAATAAGTTTAATCACTGGTTTCCCTTTATCCACAGCACATGTTACCTTCTCAAAGACTGGTCAAACATGATTTCCCAAAGCCATGTTGACACTGTCCAATTACCTTGAACATATCTGGGTCCCTGCTATAACTTCTTAATTAATCGTTTCCACCATTTTCCATACAACAGATGTTAAACTAAGAGCTTGTAATTTCTCGTCACAGGTGACATCCAAAGGGCTGTTTGATAATGTGGGAGGGGCTGAATATGAATGGATGGATTCAAATATGGTGCTCTAGGAAAGATGCGAGGTGACGATAGATTCAAAGGGAAGGACAATTGTGTCAAAGGATTTTGTTTTTTTCAGAAAGAGAGGTTGAACTTTCTGTCCAAGGCCTACTAAAGCATTCTAACAATACTTATTGCAAACTCAGAAACAGAGCCCTACCTTATGACTGGGCACTTAACAGCCTTCCAGACTCAACACTGAATTCAACAACTATAAATCATAACCTCTCCCTCCATCTTGATCTGCACTGTCCTAATTTCACTGACTGAATCCAGCTTCTTTCTTTTCTTTATCTCTTCATATGTCATTTTGAAAACGATTCTCATGTCACCAATTCATACCTTGTTTGAGCACAATCTTTGTTTCTTCACTATATTCATTGCCATACCATAGCAATAGGTAATCTTTTCTCATTCAATGTCCTTTGGTCTCCACCTTATTACAGACCTCCTTTTTCTCTGGTCTTCTTGCCCCCAGCATTCACTGGCTTGAAACGTTTGACTACAGAGTTCCAACACCTGTAGTATTTTGTTTTTGCATTTTTAAACTTTTCCCAGTTCATATGAAACAACATAGGCCTGAAATGTTAACTCAGTTTTTCACACTATTGACACTGCCTGACCTATTTTCTGCACTGATCTTGTGGAAGCATTATAGTAAATATTTAAGTCAGGGTTAAAATACAAGTTTGGGGACAGCAGACTCTCCTACTAACCTGATAAAAATCTGTGTTGGGTGTACCTGTATTATTAGTATACAGTTTAGGTTTCAAGTGAGCAATGACAGACACATATAAAATAAAAACAAAATGTTATATGTCATGACGTTAGCCATGGCTCAGATGGTAGCATTAATGCCAGTGTCAGAACATTCTGTGTTTAGATATCATTACAGAGACTTTCACTTAATACTAAATGTAGTACTGAGGCCGAATGTGTTTTTTCAGGCAGGCATAAACATATTCCATTGCACTATTTTTCCTCAGTGGCTTGGCCACTATTTATCCCTCAACCAACATCACTCAAGCAGATGAGTTAGGCATTACTACACTTACTGTTAATGGACGATTCCTATGATTACAACATTATAGGGGCTACACTATAAAAGCTGTCCGCTGGGTGTCCCAAGCATTTTACAGTCAGGTGTAATGAAAGACACCATAAATAGAAGTTCATTTTCCTTTGACACAAATAATTTACATGATTTGCCTCACTTCAAAGATCCTTTCCAACAACAGATAGGTTAGTATGCAAGATACATTCCTGTACATTTGTATTGTTCAACTATTACATCGTGGGATGAGAACTTGAAATGCAATAAGTGTCGATTTAGGTAGCATTTTTGGTACAGACACAATGGCCCAAAGGTCTCTTCTATACTGTATGATGCTATGAAACATTAATATTAATATATGATACTACTTTTCAATGTACAACCTGTTTTCTTGAATCTTGTCTTTTCCTTTATCTCCTATTTACCCAATTAATACCAAATAGCATCATGAAACCAGAAGCATTTTCTTAAAACTACTCTACATGATATGTATGTCCAAATGGCAAGCTATGAGAGATTAAATTATTTATGGCTGGCTTGTCCACACTATCAAACTGATTAAATGACAAAACTGAATAAATTGGACAACTTAATCAGGATATTCAACTTGACTTCATGTGACACAAGAACATTGCATAATCAATGTTCCCATCAGTTTCTGGGTTTCCAAATGCTGCTCTCAACAGATTTTGATATCCAATTTAAATTCAATTCACCAAGTTGATAAAAATGCAAAGAAAACTCTCTCCCAACCTTTCTGAGCACAAACCAGAAAAAAAGTGTAATAACAGAAGTGAGCTGCTGATGTATGAAGGGACTTTTTGCTAGAGTTCGAAGATTACACTGTATTCACAGGACATAATTTGGATGTCCAGTTTTTGATGAGTGGATTTGAACAGTCAAATCTCAAAGCAGCAAAGATATAGCCAACCGGTAATTCAATTTTGTAATTTAGTCAGGAATTGGTTTGCAAGTTCATATTTAATGGGAATACTTTACTGTGGACATGCAGCACGCAGGAAAGAACTCTTTTGATGTTTTAGACAACGCAAGACTTTGCAAATTTAAAAACACTTTACAAACTATGTGCTGCATTTAACAGAATCACTCTCTAAATAAGTGAGTGATACTAATTTTCAGAAGTCTACATCTTAGTTGAATGTAAACAAGTAAATACATTTTAGAAACTGGTTTAATCATGGTGCAAAATTCCTATCAGAGTTTTCAAAGGACTACACCCAAGCCTCCAGCATAATTTAATTCTAAAGAAAGTTCGCATTCACTTATCAGACATCAATGACTGTATCATGGGCGTTGCAACTGTGGCTGAATACCTACGAGTTCATTTCTCAGTCATATAAGATCTTGTTTTATTTATCAGATTCCTTAATTCTTTTATTTTCAAGAAAAAATGCGTAAATAATTTTTAAAAAACAATATTTCCTGGGATGCACTAACATCAAGCAAAATTTGAAACATTTTACATTTATATAACTATTAACAGAAGTTACTTGCAGATCCCAGTAATTCCTCCCTTAAAATGAAACAGCTATAAGTGAGTCAGATTTTCCCCTTAAGTTATAGGTTCCTTCGGAACTTTCCCGCCCAAAAAGTATGCTCTAAAAAGTTAAATACAGAAATTCCCAATACCTTTATTGTAAATAAAATAACAACATATTTTTAACAATATTTTATTAACCCTTTCTACTTGCCTCGTACTCACTGCCTCTTTCACAGAGATTGTGAGCAACCAGAGACGAAATTAGCAAGTATAACCACAAATGTAATAGACTAGTCAAGAGCAAATTGGTGTTGGGCAAATAAGATTAGGGATTATGGTTCAGAGACTGGTGTGGGAAACTCGTGGGGCTCCAGTACCAGTACTGGGAAAAATTAGGGTGACCTTCACCTGAACTGTGCTAAGAACTCAAGAATGCACCAGAATGTAAGGCTGGAATCTGCAAGAAAATATAGAGGCAGATCTTAACACTGCACCAGAAAGTGTACAGTTTTCAAACCACAAGAACCAAGAGCATTAATCAAAATGAATGACCAGTAGTCATTTCAGAGATGGTTGCAAGACCACCAAGGCTGGAGCCTAAGTATTCAGCAGGGCAGGAGGCTAGGAAAAGGTGGTGGGGCTAGCTTTAAATTTGGAGTTACATTAGTATAATGGTGAGAGAAAATACCTCAGTTTAGAGATCAAGGTGTAGAATCGATTTAGGGAGAGAAAGAAATAGCAAACAAGTCACTTGCTGGGAATAGCTTAGAGGCTCTCAACAGTACCTACAGAACATCCAGTAAGAAATAATGGAACCATGTAGAGAAAGGTACTGCATTAAATCACAGGTGATCTTAAATTTTCATATAGATTTTGCAAATCAGATTGACAAAGGAAGCCTTATAGGTGACAGTGTTTTCAGGACAGATTTCGTAAAGCAGTATATTTTAAGGCCAACTAGGGAGAAGGCTGTATTAAACCTAGTAAAGTGCAACGAGACAAGATAAATGAATGACCTCAAAGTAAAACAGCAATTAAGCATAACTGATCATAAATCAATGAATTCCATAATAAGTTTGAAGAGAGAAGAAAGTTTTAAACTTAAACAAAGACATTTATAGGGGTATGAAGACATGTATTGGCTCAAATATGTTAAAAAGGTAACACTGCTGAGAAACAGAAGTCATTTAAGGAGAGTATTTTATGGAGCAGAAAAGTCTGTGAGAAGGATGCACAACACGTGGTTCAATAAGGATATTAGTAATTGTATAAAATTTAAAGAAAAAGCATAATTAATGCCAAAATTGATGGAGGATCAGATGAATGGACAGACTTTAGAAACTAATAAAGAATGACTAAGAAAAGAAGGAAATCAGATGGAGTGATGAAGGAGCAGCACTTTGAAACTTGTGATTTCAAATAAACCTATTGTACTATAACTTGGTGTTGCATGACTTCTGATTTTGCCCACCCAAGTCCAACACCAGCACCTCCGCATCATGGCTACCTAAGAAAATAAGGATTGAGAAATTAGCAATAGAAATTTTCCAAATCCACTGTTATCAATTTTGCCACGTCATAGTTTTGTTTGTTCAGATTTAAGACAACCATTTTCTGAGTGAATTATACCATTTTAAAATAATATAAAATTCTGTCATTGTGGTTACCATTCCCTAAAGGCTCCTTTACAGCAGGATTAATTAGCCCTTTCACATTACATAAAACCAATCTAAAACAGCTTGTTTCCAAATTGGTTCTTCAACATACTGCTGCAAAACTGATTCTTGTACACACATGAAGAATTAATTCTTCACTGCATTAGTGCTGATAGGAGTCTACATGGATGGCCATTAATACTAGATTACCCATGTTACAGGTACCTCTAATTTCCCGACTTACATCGTGCTATCTGACAAAGCAGCAATGCTCCAAAAGCTTGCACTTCCAAATAAATCAGTTGGACTATAACCTGGTGTTATGTGATTTTTAACTATATTGTGCCCCACATTGCTCCTACTGTTCGTGGCCTATAAAACTGGTCCACCAAAACTGATTCGATATCTTGATCCTTTGATCGAAGATCCTCCCTCAAAGTACAGATCTTATCCCTTATTCTGAGTGCATCTTCATTTTGTTTTTTTTAGAATATAGAACATTACAGCGCAGTACAGGCCCTTCGGCCCTCAATGTTGTGCCAACCTGTCATAGCAATCTGAAGCCCATCTAACCTACACTATTCCGTGTATGTTTTATGCCCTTCCCTACTAAATTACAAACATTTTTGAATATTTAGTTCTAGTCTTAATCATTTCTAACCATGTCTTGGTAATCAACGCCAATTAAAATCAGATCCATTTATCTCTATTTGGGAATTCAAATTATCGACATTGCTGCAAAGGTTTTAGATGTGTTCAGAAACAGTGCCCTAGGGAAAAGGTTGAGACTCTGAAGGGAGATTACAGAGAGTTAGGCAGAAATTTAAAAAGGAGGTCCTCAAGGGTAGTAATATCTGGATTACTCCCAGTGCTATGAGCTAGTGAGGGCAGGAATAGGAGGATAGAGCAGATGAATGCATGGCTGAGGAGCTGGTCTATGGGAGAAGGATTCCCATTTTTGGATCATTTCAATTCCTTTTGTGGTAGAAGTGACCTGTACAAGAAGGACGGATTGCACCTAAATTGAAAGGGGACTAATATACTGGCAGGGAAATTTGCTAGAACTGCTTGGGAGGATTTAAACTAAGAAAAAATAAATAAACAAACAGGAGTGTCAACATGATGAAAAAAACACAGCATTGCTAAAAAAAAAACCAGAAGTGTCTCACGCAGCATTGCCCTTTGTCGAGAAGGGCACTGCTTGTCACTGGCCAGTCTGGTGTTTCCTTTCTTCCTGGTGGTGGAATATAAATAAAGATTTATGCACTTGTTGTTCTTCACTGTGTCCTACACCTGCACACACACACATGAAAAAAAAGTAAACAGGTGTCTTCCCCCACCAACAATTTGATTTAGTCCCTACCCTCCCCTTCACACACACAAAAAAAGAACTGATTGGGAGGATTTAAACTAGTAAGGTGGCAGGGGTGGGACAAGGGAGATAGTGAGGAAAGAGATCGATCTGAGA
>NC_057719.1:56997136-57017619 GCF_004010195.1 Chiloscyllium plagiosum
GGGTGAGAGGGGAAAGATATAAAAGAGATCTAAGGGGCAACTGTTTCACGCAGAGGGTGGTACGTGTATGGAATGAGCTGCCAGAGGATGTTATGGAGGCTGGTACAATTGCAACATTTAAGAGGCATTTGGATGAGTATGAGTATTTGAATAGGAAGGGATTGGAGGGATATGGGCTGGGTGCTGGCAGGTGGGACTAGATTGGGTTGGGATATCTGGTCGGCATGGACGGATTGGACCAAAGGGTCTCTTTCCATGCTGTACATCTCTATGACTCTAGATTTGAGTTTTTCACATTATTCCATGTTCTGTTCCTCTCTGATGCTTGTCTTGGCTTTTTCTGTATTTAATTTTGCTCATTACTTTTCTACTTACTGTTACCAATTTTGCTCCTCTAATTTGAGCCCCTGCTCACCTTTCCATCCTTTGCCAATCTAGGTTCCACCATCCACAGCAGCACCACTAATTCTCCAATAATGTTAGCATTGGCTTTGCTAAGATAAATCCTGTCTTGTACAAATCCTATGAACCCCAGAACCACTAACATGTTTTAGAAATCTGACAGACTCCCTCCTACACCAATTCTCCAACTATGTGTTCAAATCACTTAAACCTCCCACTCCTGTTTCACTGGCATGTAGCACTGAAGAACCTGACTTTGAGGTCCTGCTTTTCAGTCTCTCGGCTCTGGCACCAGTGAGGCAACAAACCAGCCAAGAGTCACATCTATAGCTGCACAAATCCCTATAGTTCCCCAAACTAACAAATTCCTCATTGTTGTTGCTCTACTGCTCTTCTTTCTCTCCTCCTCTGCAGCTAAGCAAATTTTGGCATCAGGGACTTGGTGCTGGTTCCACTCCTCATCAGTGTCTAAAGTAGAAGCCCAGTTAGTGAGCAAGATTATCTCAGGGAATTCCTGTAGTACCTCAGACTGCCTAATGTAACCTGATCCCTGTCTCCAAGCTCATAACCTTGGTTTTGGGGAGGGGGGAAGAGTGTTGTCTGCCTGCCTGTAGAAACAACAGATGCATTGGTGGTAAGCATCAATAATTGCCTAGATTCTGGAAAGGACATGGATAACATCTTCTCAAGACGGTAGAGAGGATGAATATTAAAAAAAAGTAGTGGTAGGGGCTAGGGGACAGGATGAAGCATCCCTGTTTTTTTGTCATGTCGCAAAGAAGGTTGTGGGGAGGATGCCAAGAGTTTATAAAGGGCTGTAATTAAGTTAAGTTAATGTGTGTTAAGGGCAGCACAGTGGCTCAGTGGTTAGCACTGCTGCCTCACAGCACCAGGCTCCCAGGTTCGGTTCCAGCCTCGGGCAACTGTCTGTGTGGTGTTTGCACATTCTCCCCGTCTCTGTGTCTGTGTGGGTTTCGTCCCACAATCCAAAGATGTGCAGGTCAGGTGAATTGGCCATGCTAAATTGCCCATTAGTGTTAGTGTTAGGAGGGAAATGGTTCTGGGTGGGTTACTCTTCGGAGGGTCAGTGTGTACTAGTTGGGCCGAAGTTTCATGTTGCAGTTTCCACACTGTAAGGAATCTATCTAACCTAATCTAAAAGATCTTTCAAACTGTGTTTTAGATTTAGACAGCTTGGGGTTTCTCTTGGCTTTCTTTTGTGTAATCAATATTTGTTATGCTGTCAAAGAAACTCTGTAGTCTCAGGATGGTGTGTCGTGACGAGCCACCACATTATCTAAAATAATGTAGAATCTGTCAAACCAGATTCTGGCATTTGACTTGTTCAACAGTACCATCAGTTGAGATAACAAATGAGTTGAGTATGAATCAATTTTAGGAAACAAAATTTTAAACATCTAGCTCTGTATCCTTTTTTTCCAAAAAAACAAAAGGAGAAAAGCATCCCTCAACAAACTTCCTTCAATTTTGCTTGCAACCAAGATATATTCAACTTTACTTCTGGTGGAAAACATACAAAAGGAGACCAAAGTAAACTGAAGCAAGTGAAAAAAAACTTGAAAGTACATTAGATTTTCTTCCAAGGTAGTGAGAGATTGAATTGGAAGATATACAGTTGAATGGAAAAAGGAGTACTATGTAATGCAATCTTCACAAATCATGGTCACTGACTTCAAAGTGACTAAGTTAGTCAAATTCTCATCTTAGTGTGATAGACTAAGACATCAATCAATAAACTGGAGGCAAAAATGAAATCAATATTTTTAAAGTAAGATAATGTTTTTGCTTTTCTTGTGTCTTCTCTGCTCTTGATTCTTCAAATTTCATCTTCCTGCCTTAAGTGCATTTTACCCTTTCAAAAAAGGAATACTTCAGATGAACATAGAACACAGATCATTACAGCGCAGTACAGGCCCTTCAGCCCTCGATGTTGCGCTGACCTATGAAAGCAATCTGAAGTCCATCAAACCATTAAAATGCTTTTAAATTTGGCAAGTCTACTACTGTTGCAGGCAGGGCATTCCATGCCCTTGCTGCTCTGAGTAAAGAAACTACCTCTGTCATCTGTCCTCTATCTAATCACCCCTAAATTTAAAGCCATGCCCCTTTGTGCTAGCCATCACCATCTGAGGAAAACGACTCTCACTATCGACCCTATCTAATCCTCTGATCATGTTGTACGTCTCTACTAAGTCACCTCTCAAACTTCTCCTCTCGAATGAAAACAGCCTCAAGTCCTTCAGTCTTTCCGATAAGACCTTCCCTCCATACCAGGAACATCCTAGTAAATCTCCTCTGCACCCTTTTCAGTGCTTCAAAATCCTTCCTATAATGCGGCAAACAGAACTGTGTGCAATACTCCAGGTGCGGCCGCACCAGTTTTGTACAACTGCAACATGACCTCATGGTTCCGAAACTCAATCCCTCTACCAATAAAGACTAACACATCGTATGCCTTCTGAACAACCTTATCAACCTGGGTGGCAACTTTCGGAGATCTACGCACGTAAACACCGACATCTCTCTGCTCATCTACACTACCAAGAATGTTACCATTAGCCTTGTACTCTATATTCCTGTTACTCCTTCCAAAAAGTGAATCACTTCATGCTTTTCCGCATTAAACTCCATTTGTCATCTCTCAGCCCTGCTCTGCTCATTATCTACGTCCCTGTGTAACCTGCAACATCACTTCCACACTGTCCACAACTTCACCGACCTTAGTGTCATCCACAAATTTACTAACACATCCTGCTATGCCTTCATCCAGGTCATTTATCAAAATGACAAACAGCAGTGGCTCCAAAATAGATCCTTGTGGTACACCACCAATAGCTGAACTCCAGGATGAACATTTCCCATCAACCACCACCCTACCGTGGGGAACTTTATCAAACGCTTTACTGAAATCCATATACACCACATGAACCACTTCACCTTCATCCACCTGTTTGGTCACCTTCCCAAAGAACTCAATAAGGTTTGTGAGGCACGACCTACCCTTCACAAAACCGTGTTGACCATCCCTAATCAAGCTATTCCTTTCTAGATGATTAGAAATCCTATCTCATTTAATCCTTTCCAGCAGTTTACCCAAAACCGAAGTAAAGCTCACTGATCTATAATTTCCAGGGTTGTCTCTAACTCCCTTTCCTGAACAAGGGGACAACATTTACTATCCTCCAGTCTTCTGGCACAATTCCTGTTGACAATGACAACATAAAGATCAAAGCCAAAGACTCTGCAATCTCCTCTTTGCAGAGAATCCGAGGATAAATCCCATCCAGTCCAGGGGACTATCTATTTTCATATTTTCCAGAATTGCTAACATCTCATGAACCTCAATCCCATCAAGTCTAATAACCTGTATCTCAGCATTCTCCTCAACAACACTGTCTTTTTCCTGTGTGAATATTGATGAAAAGTATTCATTTGGTGTTTCCCCATCTCCTTGGACTCCATGCACAACTTCCCACTACTGCCTTTGACTGGCCCTAATCTTACTCGTCATTTGTTTATTTCTGACATACCTTTATAAAGCTTTGGCGTTTTCCTTGATCCTACCTGCAAAAGACTTCTAACGTCCCCTCCCGGCTCCTCTTAGCTCTCTGTTTAGGTCTTTCCTGGCTAACTTTTAACTCTCAAACGCCCTAACTGAGCCTTCACATCTCATCTTTACAAAAGCCTCCTTCTTCCTCTTGACAAGAGATTCAACTTTAGTAAACCACAGTTCCCTTGCTTGACCACTTCCTCCCTGCCTGACAGATACATACTTATCAAGAACACGCAGTAGCTGTTCCTTGAACAATCTCCACATTTCAATTGTGCCCATCCCCTGCAGTTTCCTTCCCCATCCTGTGCATCCTAATCTTGCCTAATCATATCATAATTGCCTTTCCCCAGTTATAATTCTTGCCTTGCGGTATATACCTATCCCTTTCCATCGCTAAGGTAACCGTAACTGAATTGTGGTCACTATCACCAAAGTGCTCACCTATCTCCAAATCTAACACCTGGCTTGGTTCATTACTCAGTACCAAATACAATGTGGCCTCGCCTCTTGGAGGCTTATCTACATACTGTGTCAGGAAACCCTCCTGCACACATTCGACAAAAATTGACCCATCTAAAGTACTGCAGCATTTCCATTCAATATTTGGAAGGTTAAAGACCTGGAACCACCCTGTTACTTTCGCTCCTATCCAGAGTCATCTTTGCAATCCTTTCCTCTACATGTCTGGAACTTTTCGGAGGCCTATTGAAAACTCCCAACAGGTGACCTCTCCTTTCCTGTGTTGCACCTCAGCCCATACTCCCTAAGTAGATGAAACCTCATCAAATGTCCTTTCTGTCACCATAATACTGCCCTTGACTAACAATGCCACACCTCCCTCTCTTTTACCACGTTCCCTGTTCTTAATGAAAGATTTAAACCCTGGAATCTGCCACAACCATTCCTGTCTCTGCTCTATCCATGTCTCCGAAATGGCCACAACATCGAAGTCCCAGGTACCAATCCATACTGCAAGTTCACCCACCTTATTCCTCGCTCCTCTGAGTTACTTCGTTTGCTGTTTTTCAAACAAAATTTTTAAAAATTCTTGCCTTAAAGATATTACAGCAGTTAATGGAACATCAACAGCCAACAAAATCTAGCATTCTTACCTCAAATATAAAAAGGATGGAATCCAATTCTTCCCTCTGTGATTTGTGACCTGGAACACAAAATACATCAAGTTAATATATAAAATACCATGCAATCTAAGATATTCCAACCATTCTGGTCCACACAAGAACTGAATTTCACAACACAAATTTCCAAAACAATCAACAAAAATAATTAAAGAACTGGATTGACAGTTTGTGCGAAGATTTGTAGCTCGGGTGCTCGTTGTTGTGGTTCTGTTCGCCGAGCTGGAAGTTTTTGTTGCAAATGTTTCGTCCCCTGGCTAGGCGACATCATCAGTGCTGGGTACCCAATATACCAACCACGACAGCGGACAGCTGAAACTGACAACCAGAAGCGGCAGGGACAGACCACTATAAACACCAGAGGAAACATCAAAGAAGCGCTTCGCAGGAGGCTCCCAAGCACTGATGATGCCGCCTAGCCAGGGGACGAAACGTTTCCAACAAAAACTTCCAGCTCGGCGAACAGAAACACAACAACGAGCACCCGAGCTACAAATCTTCACACAAACTTCGTGGCTGTTGGTTTGTGTGCCGTTATGAGTCCTAGGGGTCGCAGTAGTCTGGCTGTCAGTTCCGAGATGCTCGTGATGTATGGTAGTGTGGCTAGTCCTTTTGGTTGTGGTATGTCCTCGTTCTGTGGTCTTTCTCTTAGGCATCTGTTGATGATGTTGCGCGGGTATCCGTTTTTGGCGAATATCTTGTATAGGTGTTCCTCTTCTTCTTTTTGCAGTTCTGGTGTACTGCAGTGTGTTGTAGCCCTTTTGAATAGTGTCCTGATGCAGCTTCGTTTGTGTGTGTTGGGGTGGTTACTTTCATAGTTTAGGACTTGGTCTGTGTGTGTGGCTTTCCTGTATACCCTTGTAGTGAATTCTCTGTTCGGTGTTCTGGGGCGGCAGGGACAGACCACTATAAGCACCGGAGGAAACATCAAAGAAGCGCTTCGCAGGAGGCTCCCAAGCACTGATGATGTCGCCTAGCCAGGGGACGAAACGTTTGCAACAAAAACTTCCAGCTCGGCGAACAGAACCACAACAACTGGATTGACATTTTAAGACTTTTACTGGGAAAAAAAAAGACTTTTTGCTGTTAAGTTGCCTGTAAATTCCTTTGAAATGGGTGTTACAACCTTTTTAGCTGCACATTGTACTTCAAATAGTATTACAAGAACAATGCAAACTTGTTCTCTATTCTCCAGCAGACTCACTTCCCCCTGTTGTACTGGATCACAATATGTAGTGAAAATTTTCCACTCAACCAAAGTTTTCCCAACCCACTTCCAACAGCAAGTGTGTGTTCTTAAATCTCCAAAAAAGGTCCTGTCCTGTTGCAAAACTAAAAGTCTGGAGAAACTCAGCAGGTTTGGCAGCATCTATGGAAGGAAGAAGAATGTTTCAAGTCCAGTGACCCTTCATCAAAACCAAAGCACTGAAAGTTTATCATGGCTTTTCTAGTTAGGACCCTCTGAACTATTAGACTTTACATAATTGCTTATTGCAAAACAAGAATATCAGATGGGCCTCCAGGCCCCATCAATGAACTAGACTGGCAGATCAATCTGATGATGAGTCATTGAATTCAAAATATTGGCTCTATTTTTCTCTCCATTAACACTGTCAGACTTGCTGAGTTTCCCCAATGCTTTGTGTGTCTCAGATCTCCTCCATTTGCAGGTCTTTGTTCTGTTTTACCGGTCTGTTCTGATCCCTTCCTTCTGTACAGGAAAGAAGTTCTGAAAGTGCCCCACTTCACCAGAACGGTGTTTTTTTTGTTACTCCACACAGCTCTGCCTTCTTCTCGCTGTGCAACCTCCTTAGCAGGTGTCTTCTTACTAAGAGTTACTGTATACACCCATGAAAGCTTTCACTTGATTTTGATAGGTTTCAGTTTCACTCCACCCATACCACAGATGGTCTTACAGCTCAAAATATGCCTAAGACCAGAAATAGGAGAAACAGAATGAGGCCATTCAATCCTTTGAGCCTACTCCACCATTCAAGAGGATCATGTCTAATCTAACATTCTAGACATTTGCAGTTCTGCCTTCTCCTTGTAACCCTTGATTCCTTTACTGATTAATAACCTTTCTCAGCCTTAAATATACACAAAGACACAGCTCTCTGTGGCATGGAGTTCCAAAGAGACTCAACTCTCAGATGAAAGTCCTCACCTGTCTTACGTTGGTGTCCTTCAATTCTGAGACTATGCTTTGGGGTCCCAGACTCTCCCATGAAATAAGGGCCAACATTTCATTAGACTTCCAGATTATAACTATTTTTGTGTTGGCTGCAAATCTGGCTATAGTACATTCACTTCTTTCTTCCGGGTCATTAATATGTACTGTAAACAATTGTGGTCCCGCCACTGATCCCAGTGAAATGGCACTCATTAGGGATTGCTAACCTGAGAAAGAAACTCTTATCCACACATGCTGTTTCCTGTATGTAAGTCAACATACTACGTCCAACACCACGAACTGTCATCTTATGACTTTTCCTTTTGAGAGTTACTTTGTCGAGTGCCTTCTGGAAGTCCAAATGTAACACATTTATAGATTCCCCTCTATCCACTCTGGTTGAGACTTCCTTGAAAGACTCTCCCAAATTAATCAAACATAATTCCAAGATTCTTAATGCCTCAGGTTGAAAGGAGAAATGTTTAAATTATAAACTTAACAAAAAAAGTGTTAGTAACACGTTTACTACCTTTGCAAACAAAAATTAAATGAAAATAAGAAAGCTTGATCATAGTGTTATGGAAAACGAAATCAACACTATCAAAACAAAAATCACAGAACTGTGAATGTTTCAAATATCTTACAATAAACACTACAGATAACATTTGTATCCCAGCAGGTCTGGCAGCATTTGTGGGGAGAAAGCAGACTTAACATTTCAAGCCCAGTGACTCTTGAGTTCTGAAAGAGGGTCACTGGACTAGTTTAACTCTTTCTCTTCACAGATGGACAGAAGAGAATATAGCTGCCAGACTTGCTCAGTTTTTCTAGTAATTTTTGATTTTGTTTCAGATTTCCAGCACCAGTAGTTCTTTGGTCTTTTGTAAAGTGTCATCATTAAAACATTCTGCATCTCAAATATAAAACCATAAGTAGTAGGTGCGGAACTAGCACCAGCACACTGATGCTGCCATGCCATTTAATGAGATCATGGTTTAACTGATAAACCTCAATTCTACTTTCCTGGCTTACCCCATAACCATCAATTCCCTTTCTGATTAATAATCTTATCTTTCTCAGCCCCTTGAAAATACTTACTGACATAGCCTCATCAACCTTCTCTGGTAACGAATTCCACAGATTAGATTAGATTAGATTCCCTACAATGTGGAAAAAGGCCCTGCGGCCCAACAAGTCCACACCTACCCTCTGAAGAGTAACCCACCCAGACCAACTTCCCTTTGACGAATGCACCGAACACTATGGGCAATTTAGTGTTGCCAATCCACCTGACCTATACATCTTTGGACTGTGGGAGGAAAGCGGAGCAGCTGGAGGAAACCCATGCAGACACGGGGAGAATGTGCAAACTCCACACAGACATATGCCTGAGGCTGGAATCGAACCTGGGACCCTGGTGCTGTGAGGCAGCAGTGCTAACCACTGAGCCACTGTGCCGCCCATAGATTCACTACCCAGAGAGAAGAAATTCCTCCTCATTTCGGTCATAAATGGGTGAACCCTTACTCAGATAATGCCCTCAATTCTAGAGGGAAAACCTGGACAAAGGGAAAACAACCGCTCTATATGTTCCCTTTCAAGTGTCCCAAGAATCTTGTATGGTTCAATCAAATCGTCTCTCAATCTCTTACAACTGCAACGAATACTGATCCAACAATGAAGTTGAAGCCTTGTGGTCTGGAAAGGCCAAACAGATAAATGAAATAAATGACACGTCAGAGCCGAAGAAGATGAGATTAGTTCAAAAGTCAAGCTGATGCCACGTGATGAGGAAAGGGCATGCAGAGAGAAAAATAAACGAATCACAGAGCTAAATGAACACCTTCCTTTGATCTTCATGCTTGCAGCTGCCAGGCCAAAACTCTTGGACATCAGGTAAAGGGGGAATTGAAACAACACACAAACGAAACAGGTTTTAGAAGGAACACATTAGTTTATTTGCATCTGGAATTGTGAAAAATATAGAGGTAAAAAATTTTCAAAGATGTTAGTGCCTGGGAACCGCAGAATTTTCTTATTTCTGTTAAGAATATTGAATTATGAGAAGATAGAAACAGTGAATGTGCTTCTTTTTGAGAGCATGGTACAATTGACAGGAATTAAAAGAAATTTCTACAAGCTGGATGCAGGACGCAGTTTAAGGAAGAAAACTACAGCTTCTTTAATTTCAGTAGTTAAGCATTTGTATCAAAGTGCTAGTAATTAAGAATTAGCAGCAATTTCTATCAGTGATGTAAAGAGACAAAAAAAAAACCTGCAGATTCTAGAATCCAAAGCAGACAAGCAGGAGGCTGGGAAAACACAGCAAGACAATCTGTGGGTGGAAAGTATCACAGATAATAAATAGTGACTATCCATGTCTTCAAGTGTGGAGGAGAGATGAAATAAAACCTTTGAAAACAAACTGTAATGTTGTGTACAGATTAGCACACAGCAGAATAACATTGGTTTAGATATTAGGTAAACCTTCAAGGTTTTATATGGTTATGATTAGATTCCCTACAGTGTGGAAACAGGCCCTTCGGCCCAACAAATCGTTATATATAACATGAAGTTGAAGACTGTATATCATCTCAGGAGAAGGGCATACACAGCATGAAAAAATAATTAAGAAATTAGTGGAAGCTTCGAGACTACCACTAGAAGCAGCAGCAATAAAAGTAAAAACACAACAGAAGGGAACAGATCTATTTAATTATGTAATGGGGCAGTGATGGCCTAGTGTTATTAACAGTGCTCTGTTAATCCAGAGATCCAGAAATGTGCTGGGCACTCGGATTCGAAATTTAAATTCAATAACAAAAACAAAATTGGAATTAGAAGTCTCATGACGGCCAGGAATCCACTGTTGATTGTCAGGAAAAATCCAACTGGTTCACGGAAGTCCTTAAGGGATGGAAATTGCCATCCGTAGCTGGTCTGGTCAACATGTGACTTCAGACCCACAGCAATGTTGCTGACTCTTAGTTATATAATGAGAGATGTACAGCATGAAAACAGACCTTCCAGTCCATGCTGACTAAATATCTTAAATTAATCTATCCCATTTGCCTCCGCCATCACCTCCACCTCTGGCAATTCATTCCATGCACGCACCACCTTCTGTGCGAGAAAGTTGCCCCTTAGGTCCCTTTTAAATCTTTCCCCTCTCATCTGAAACCTATGTCCTCTAGTTTTGGACTCCCCCTAACTAGGGAAAAGACTTTGGCTATACATGCCCCTCATGATTTTATAAACCTCTACAAAGGTCACCTCTTATCTCTGATGCTCCAGGGAAACTAGCCCCAGCCTGTTCAGCCTCTCACTATAGCTCAAACTCTACAAACATCCTTGTAAATCTTTCCTACAGCAGGGAGGCCAGAATGGAATGTAGAATGGAAGGTCCTGAACAGCCGCAACATGACTTCCCAACTCCTATACTCAATGCACTGACCACTAAAGGCCAAACGTACCATATGCCTTCTTCACTACCCTGTGTACTTGCGACTTAACTGCCCTTTTGGCAATTAGGGATGGGCAATGAACGCTGGCCGAGTCAGTGACACCCTCATCTCATGAATGAATTTTTCAAAAATCCAATGGGCAGATGAGACAGGCCCAAAAAGTTAGCTGGTAGAAGTAGCAACTGGGGCAGAGAAAACAAACATGGCGAATTTACACCAGGATATGTGAGGAGAGATAAGGTGGTGGGACAAGCAAACATCAATAAAGGGCCCTGGTGGAATTTCGCAAAAAGCAGATAGCACCATACATTCAGCATAACCACATGAATGTATACCACAGAAATGCATACTATGGGAGGGAAGCCATGTTGTGGAGGACTATGTGGGAGCTAACAAAGAAAGACAACCTGTCACGGTTAAGTGAAGAACACTCAACGCTTACAAAGACTGTGGTAAACAAAGATAAAATGGGACACAAGGATACTAAATGTGGGAATTGAAATATGCAAGCTGTAATCAGTATAAAACTTGAAGGAATGCCATAATTCACCAAAGTGAGCTTTGATCCTGTCATAAAGCTTCTGTCCATATGTGCATGAAATAAATGATCATCTGTTCTCCTGGAATCCTCTATCAATTTGACAAGTGGCTCTACTTCAGATCCATAGGTAAAAAGCACCAAACTGATGACAGTATTCGAAGTGTGATCTGACTACTATATAGCTTCTATAGTTTGGGCAAGTCATCCTATTTGTGTACTTAATCCATAACAACTGCATGAATATGTCAAGTAAGATTTAATGTCAGGCTTACATGAATTCAAGTTCCAACTCTCTTCCAAACATGAGTTTATTTTAGTACTGGTAAAGGCATTTTCTTTCAAACTTTCCAGAAAAAATATATTTTTCCTCCCATTTTGAATAGTATGGACTGCATGGCCTACATGCTCAGTATGTATCATGGTTTTGGAACTTCATTTAGCTTTTTAAAATGCATCTTTGATTGATTACAATTTGGATTCACAATAGCACTTGTGAAGGCCCAAAAGGTTTCACAATTTGTTTAATCTTGTGGATACTGACATTGCTGGTGAACCATCTGGCTTTTGGGTACTAGCAGCTGTGAACTACACGTTCAAGAAGAAATCCTGTCACAATTTATTATATTCTCTGGATTCAGCAATTTTCTTTGTTCTTTCTTAAAGTCTGAAACCAAATTTACACAATTTTAATTTATTTAAAAAGAAAGACTCCCTACAGACTTCATTCAGATTACAACTCCTGATCTCCATTTTATATCTACGTGTCTTGAATCTCCAAGATTTTGAAGAATGGTTAAACTGAAGGTCAGAACTGCGATGCATAAACAACTTAAATTCACTTAATCTTAAATTCAGAATCAATCCTAATTTGTACAGTTCATAATCTTTCACATTTCTTTTAACTTTTCATCCTCCCATCCAGTTTGAGCTTGTCAAATTCCTTTCTTCCAAACCTGATTGCTCTGTCAACTTGAATGTAAATTGAAACCTCAAAAACAACATCCTCCATGGCTCTTCAGTGCCAGCATTGGACGTAGCTGTTCCACTCTCCAAATTATTTGTTACCTATGTTTCATTATTAGTTTGGAATACTGTTACTATCCTTCCTGCCACACCTTGCTCTTGCTTCTCCGCCATTCTGACTGCAAATGGTCCAAGTGCAATGAACTCTCTTTTCAGACTGGTGTGCCAATGTCTTTTAAAATTAGCAGAATTAGGTTTCTGACTTTTGGGAAACATTTTTTTTCACAATAGGGTTATATGGAACCACATTGACCCAAGTCACTCTTTTGCTTGTACAACTTCAATGTCATAGCATCAACAGGTTATTTTTCTGAAAACACTTGACATAGCATTACCTTATCCTCAGCTAAAGTAATTTTCTAATAGGAAAAACTGCCCCAATCATAGGAAGATCTGAAACAACCCCACCACAAAATAATTAATTAGGTTCAATTTTACATTAATCTTCACGATGGGATAGGCATACAATTTCCATCAATTTCTGGTAATGATTTTTATTTAGTCGCCTTTTCATAGGGAAATCTTCCCTAGTCTTCCAAGTCCAACTTTTATCAAGTCCGACCTTGGTGATTCCTTATTCCTTGAACATTGAGGTTTATTC
Source organism: Chiloscyllium plagiosum (assembly GCF_004010195.1). Taxonomy (NCBI): domain Eukaryota; kingdom Metazoa; phylum Chordata; class Chondrichthyes; order Orectolobiformes; family Hemiscylliidae; genus Chiloscyllium; species Chiloscyllium plagiosum. The sequence goes on from NC_057719.1 coordinate 57,010,054, forward strand.
TGTTTCCTTCTTTTCTAATTGAAAATAACCTCAAGATAGCATTTTTGCTTCTCCACACTCAAGTTGCATACTTCCTTCACACAATAGTAGTTGCTTTCTATTGCTCCCTCTGCAAGTCTTCCAAAGCAGCTGTCTAATTACTCTGAGTTACTGTATACGCATGTGAAAAGAGATCCATCCCAATGGCAACCAGATCAGAGGAATTACTGTGAACCAGTGTGCTTCCAGCATACTTAGTTTTACCACAAATTAGAGATGACATTTTAAAACATAATCATCTGGAGAGTAACATCAAATAAATATTTTGCTCTGCCACTATCCAATACTGCAACATGAAACACTAAATATGGCACTAATGTTTTGACCTCAGGGAAACTAGAACAGCACTTTCATTTTGTACATTACTTAATGGGTTTAAATTCTCATTCCATCAGCTAACTGCTAGAAAGCCACATACATATGAGACAGTAGATTTATTGTGCAAATGTAAACATGGCAGTGGAAAAGTTGGACTTGTGCTGCTCACAAGTGAACTGTGCATACCTATGCATTGCATTAGTAAAGCAGTATTTTATACTGGAGCATTACATTGGACAATAGCCATTTACAAGTTACAGCAATAAGTTATTCATTTTATTGAGTAAGAATAGACTATCAAAAGTGAATTACTGTTGTGTGACAGGGATTATGTTGAAGAAGGTAATGGGTAAAAAAGATTTAAGGGGGTAAAACTGAAGAGGCTTAATTACTGAACCAACTGTGAAAGTGGAAAATCATGTATTTTCTGAGAATTGAATTTTGGCAACAGACTGTTAAGTTACATCGAAGGTGCTCATTGACAAATATAGACTGCTTTATTATGTAGCAAAGTGGAAAGGAAATGCTAATACCACTGATAATGTGTGCCATGTTTTAGGGTGAGGAAAGTTGTTGTAAAGTATTCTATGTATCACTTTAGGGGACAATCCCCAGAGAAGAAAACATCTCTTTGACCCATTATAACAACTGTTTAAAATCTATAGTAAAAATCACTACAGGAATGCTTTCATGCTGAAATGCCCAAACTTAGAATATATTATTTCATCATGATTACGTAGTAGAAACTAAAACAAGGCTTTATACTGACTGACACTTGCTAAAAATTAGCAATGTCTAAGAGATAGCTACCTTTACTTTGGTTTCAATTAATGACTAAAGATGAGAAATCAGGTTTGATGAGTGTACAAAAGCACATACCATTCTCAGCACGAAATATTTCATCTGATTCTAAGTGCCCAACTGCATGCTGGATGTGTTGTAGATTAAGATCATGAAAATGTTCAGTTGTTATTCTGCAGAAATTCTGACCCTATCTTCGCCAAACAGCCAGTCTTAAAAGGACATGGAATAAGGGGACCTTCACCATTGGAAAACTTGAGTGCAAACATTACAGTTCTCAATGACAGGAACCCCCTCACAATCTGTCAAAGAATGCCAATCAGATGCCATGCTGATTACGTGATTCAAGCACTTTCTCCACCCAAAGGTTTGAGGAAACAGAAAATTCACAGTCCAAAGCCCTCAATCCATCCCCAACACTGTCCCTCAACCCTTCTCCATTCTACCACCACCAGAACAGGTCTGAGATTCAAACATTAAAATATCAAATTCAATAAACTGTTATGATCCAGTTAGAAGTGGATTGATTTGTTTCCTTGTCCTATTCCTCCACTGGCCACAAGTTTAAACTTCGAAAGGGAGGTGAGCTTGTCAATCATATTATACTTGCATATATTAACAGACACATGCACAGCCACATCTGTATCTAGTTCAGAATCAGAAACAAGTCAGTCATATATTAAAATAACAAAATAAAAAAAGTATTCAAAGATTGTCAACAATAGGGTTAAATGTCCATATGCATCCAATTCGAGAGTGTGGTGCTGGAAAAGCACAGCAGGTCAGGCAATATCCGAGGAGGAGAATCAAAATTTCGGGCATAAGCCCTTCATCAGGAATTCCTGGTAAAGGGCTTATGCCCGAAACATTGATTCTCCTGCTCCTTGGATGCTGCCTGACCTGCTGTGCTTTTCCAGCACCACACTCTTCACTCTGATCTCCAGCATCTGCAGTCCTCACTTTCTCCTATATTTTTCCAACTACTAAAATTAAAAAGGTAAGATCTCCACAGTCTTACCAGACCATAGGCTGCACTCTCATGAGTGAGAGCGATGACTGATGGTGGTTTAACCTGAGGGTCACCACGCCTCAGGCGAGGAGGGAGATTGAGAAGGAGAGTCCTTAGTGATAACCTCAGCCAGTGTTTGCAAACTAACACACTCACACCCTCTTTCAAGCCTGGGTGAAAATATGCAATTCTGTAGAATGTTATCGTGAAAGAACTTTGGCTAAGTAAACTGCAAGTTTCGCAAAAAATAATTATTCACAGTTGTGTAATTGCTGGGTCTGATGGCTGAAGTCATTTTGCACACAAGTTATTGGCATTAACATTTCTCTCTAATCAGTTCGGCTGGTTGAATACTTTTTTTCTGGAGATAATGGTACAGATGTAACATTTCCTTTAAGGACTGTCTATTTACAGCAATAAGCCTTTCTCACTCCAACTTTGGCAAGTTTGGGGTCAGGGAAAGAGAGCCAAACAGTGAGAATGAGGAGAGAGACAGAAGGGAGGGGGCAGAACAGACAGAAGGAGAGAGCGCAAGAGTGAGCACGAGAGAAAAACTATAAGACAGACAGACAAAAAGACAGAAAGACAGACAGAAAAGAAACAAAGAAAGAAAAAGAAAAGAAAAAAAGAGAACAAAGATGTGTTTTCAAAGCTATATACCCACAAACTGGATCATGTATTTTCTCCCTGAAAGCTTTGCAGATTGGGATCAATTCAACCAACTTGTGTTTGCTGCAAAGACAACATTTTTGTTGTATCCGATTTCCTCTGTTCAAAAATGGCTCTTCTGAAAAGATTTGTATGCATGCCTAGTCAATTACATGTTTTCTGAGACATTAATTTATGATATTTTCATATCAGAATTTTTTCAGGTTATCAAAAAATCTGAAAATTAAAACAGTCACAATTAAGACTTTTTTGTAGAATCTGTTTAATTTTTTCTTTTGTATTATTGACTTTCAAAAGTATAATTATGGAAAAATAACTTGTAAATAGAAACCTGAAAATACTTATTGCCTCAAGTGAGTTATATATTTCAATTGTTATGCTAAACTACTGTTGTGTGGCAAATAAATATTTACCCAGTAATTCTCGCACACTGCATTAGATAGAAACAGCTAGCATTGTGATGCACATTGACATAGATTTATTGTTATATTTTCCCCACATTTATCATCTTAACATTTAAATATATGAATTGTTTTGCAGGTTTCAGCTAGGTTGTTTTGACTGTGCAAAGCCATACATATCAGTGTTTTGGTTAATTCATTGAATGTGGCACTGTATAGGCCTGTACTTATCATCTATCCCTAAATAACCATGAGGTAGAGGGTAGTGGCAGCAGCGCTGGCAGTGAGCTACCTTCTTGAATGGTATAGGGACAGTCACAATGTAATTAGGAAGGGAGTTCCACGATTTTGAACCAGTGAGAGAGAGGGAACAGCAATGGAAATGCATTAAGAGCTAAAGTAAGTGTGCCTTGGCTTAAAGGTTTCTTTGAAACAGTACGTGGGCAATACAATAAAATAACATTGAGATGTTTCAGAATTTTGATTTTCTACTCTCACACTCTAAGATAGCTCCAGAACTAGAACCTCATTCACAAAAATTGCACACATTTCTGTAAGACCAAAGTAGTACAGAATTGAAAGAAGAGAATTTCCTGCATGAGAGTCAAAATACACACCTGTCAGAATCAAGATGCTAAAGGTATTGTCATGAGTGTTTGTTAAATTCAGATTGTCGTGGTTACTAATCAGAGCATTGATCCATGTGTCAGCCTTTCATATGCCAGCAACTAGAACTAAAAATATCTCCTAAGAAGTGGTGAAATGTTGGTTGATTTATTCTCTTTATTGTTTCTCTGGATGAATACAGAATGTGCTCAATCAGCAACGAGGCTGCCTCTGCACTAAGAATAATTAACAATTTTTAGGAGATCTTACACTGTTCTGTGTAAAGGATGATACTATTTGGAGGTAATATGCACAGCACTTCCATGGGAATAATATTTCACTGGCTGCTGAACACTAAGTTTACACCTTGTTGCAAATGAAATGAAGCTCTTCACTCCCCTCCTCTTTTCTCCCACTTCTTCCCCTCCCCTCCCCTCCCTCCCTTATCCTTACCTTTTTGCTTTAGGCTTGTTTCAATGGCCACAAAATTTTCAAAGAAAACATAATATATGTGCGAATATGTTTGATCAAAGAACGGCTTCAAATCACTTGCTTCAGAGTTTTCTACAATTTAAAAAAAAGAAAAGATATTAGGATAATCAATAATTTAAAATTTAGATTAATTAAGCCACCAACTACATATTTAAGTTTTCTAACCTTATTCATACAAATGAATACAAAAAGATGAACTAACTCCCAAATATGGATCAACCAACTTAGCTCAAATCTTGAAACATGTATTCCTAGTTCAGATGTAGGTAAAAGCTCACAGGCTTGTCAGAGAGGCAGGAATCCTTCATATCTCTCCTGATTATAAATAAATGTCACAGTCATGCAAATATATTAGTCATCCACTAGATATTGTAAAAATCATCAGAGATAAGGTTGCATAAGTCAAAACTTACAGTAAAGTAGAACAATAAATATTTCAAAGCTAATTCAGGCTGCTAACAATACCACAGTCAAATATTACATTTGATGACATTTTTATATCAACAGCTCTGTTTGAATTTCTATAATCACCATCTCTCAAATTGGCAGCCACACACGTGGGTGGCCTCCCTAGGTAGTTGCCAATGCTGCTATGGAATTGCTGCTCAATCAGCCACAGGATAACTTCATGTCTTATTTTTCTTAAGAGAGTATCTGATTTTTAGCTGTTGTGAAATCACAAATACTTTGAGCAAGTTATAAAGAAGAAAAAAATGCCACCATGATACATTCGAGATGAATAAAGAAGGGTAAAATTGAAATCCAAGGGGGAGAAAAAGTACACATGAAGTATATATGACAAAGCAGCAAATGACAGGAGAGAAAATGAAACAGTCCGGGAAAAGAAAAAAAATTAGGAAGACAAAACGTCAAAATGAAATCAGGAAGTACAAAGATAATAAACTTTTCCACAGTCCATATTAATTAAAGAAAAATACAGGTGAGAATATGCCACGCTAGATAAACTCACAGACATTGACATTACCCCTATTTGGTAAGCACAGGGCTGGGTGGATGGTGTGTGTGTGTGTGTGCGCGCGCGCGCGCAAGAGAGAATTAGAAGATACGATATAATGCTGATATGAGATAATTAAGATTCTCACAGACATTGACATTACCCCTATTTGGTAAGCACAGGGCTGGGGGGATGGTGTGTGTGTGTGCGCGCGCACAAGAGAGAATGAGAAGATACGATATAATGCTGATATGAGATAATTAAGATTTGGCCTGTGACCAGGGCCAGGCACGTGACACTGCAGGTGAAGCAGGTATGTGAATTCAAGAGATAATTAGAGCAGCCTTAGCCTCTGCAATTATCAAATAAAAACAAGGTTTTGCAAGGCATGGAGAGTGGGGACTGCAGAGAGAAAATGAGTGACCTGACCAGAGAACAGTAGTACAGAGAGGCATTCCTCTACCTATGTGTTTTAGATCTCCAGCATTCCCAATTTCTGTGTATATTAATATGGAGGAATGGGTTTTAGTTAATGAGGCAGTTGGCACCATACTGCAGAAAAAGGAAGCTTCTCCAATAGGATCCATTTCACTTGAACAGTGTGGAAACTAGTGCACTGACAGATCAAATAACTCGGGCTTTAGAATGGGTTTTGAACGAATTAGATCTAAGGAGAGATGTCGAGAAGGATACGTAGGCATACAAAGCAAAATAATATGACAGCCTTGCCAGACAACTATTTCAGTAATGATACCCGGTGTGGTACAGGAAGGGACACAGAGTATACAAACCTGGAAAAATAGCAGCAATTAGGATCAAACTGAAAAAAAGGCAAAATTAACAGCTCATTATTTAAAAAAGGCAAAATTAACAGCTCATTATTTAAAAGCATGACACACCTATTGGGCATAATCATAGTTAGGAGATCAAAGCTGAGAACTAAATATGCAGGGGTACACAACTTTTCAAAAGGACAGGAGAAAGGAGAAGGTGGGGAGGTAGCTTTCTTAGTATGGAATGGAATGAATGCAATAGCAAGAAACTACCTTGAATCACCCATATAGATTCTACAAGAGAAAAACGTTAGAGGTGAGTAGGTCACACCTCCCTTTCAGTAGCTATACTGTGGGATAGAGAATAAATCAAGAGATATTGAGGGCATGTAAAGAAACACAGTACATTAACTATGGGTGACTGTAATCTTCATGTAGAATGGGAAAATCAAATTAGCAGAGGAAGGACTCAAAGTGTGTATGCCAGAGTTTCCTAGAATCCAACTAGAGACAAGCTATTTTAGATGTGGAAATGTGTGGTGAAGCAGGTTTAGTCAATGATCTCAGAATAAAAGATCCTATATTAAACAGTGAGTGGTAGAATGTAGCATTCAGTTTTTAAATGAGGAAGGTATGTTAAAAACTGTGCTAAACTTAAATAAGGGAAGCTACATTGGTATGAGGGCTAAAGTGGCTGCAGTGGACTGGGGAAGGAATTTAACAGAAAAGGTGGTTGATAAACAATGGCAGATGTTTATGATTTAAAACAAAAATTTCTTCCTGTGAGCAAGAAGATTCTCTGAAGAGGATAAGCCAACCACAATTAACGAAGAAAGTTAAGGATAGCATCAAATTGAAAATGAAAACAGATGTTACAAGGATTAGTGATAAACCAAAAATTTCAGAATGTCCTAAAAGTTAACAAAAGTTGACCAAAGAAATAATAGAGGGAGAAATTAAATTACAATGGTAAGCTTGCAAGTAAATATGAAAACAGATAATAAGACCGTCTTCAAATATAGAAAAAGGAAGAGAGGCACCAAAGCGAACACAGGCCACTTAAGGAATTAGTTGTGAAAATCATAACAGGAAGCCATGAAGTGGGACAGGAGTCAAGTAAATCCTTTTCGTCATAGAGATGTACAGCATGGACACAGACCCTTCGGTCCAACCCATCCATGCCGACCAGATATCCCAACCCAATCTAGTCCCACCTGCCACCACCCAGCCCATATCCCTCCAAACCCTTCCTATTCATATACCCATCCAACTGCTTTTTAAATGTTGCAATTGTACTAGCCTCCACCACTTCCTCTACCAGCTCATTACATACATATACCACCGTCTGAGTGAAAACGTTGCCTCTTATCTCTCTTTTATACCTTTCCACTCTCACCCTAAACCTATGCCCTCTAGTTCTGGTGTCCCCGACCGCAGGGAAAAGACTTTGTTTATTTATCCTATCCATGCCACTCATGATTTTATATACCTCTCTTAAGTCGC
>NC_057719.1:57017687-57030879 GCF_004010195.1 Chiloscyllium plagiosum
GGACCTTGCCATTAAGTGTATAAGTCCTGCTAAGATTTGCTTTCCCAAAATGCAGCATCTCGCATTTATCTGAATTAAACTCCATCTGCCACTTCTCGGCCCACTGGCCCATTTGGTCCAGATCACGTTGTAATCTGAGGTAACCCTCTTCGCTGTCCACTACACCTCCAATTTTGGTGTCATCTGCAAACTTACTAACTGTACCTCTTATGCTCGCATCCAAATCATTTATGTAAATGACAAAAAGTAGAGGACCTAGACTTCATGGTAACGGACACTAACAGCATTCTGGAAACGTTAAATTAAGGTCAAACACTGTGGAGGAAATAAACACCTGTATTATCACCAGGGAAAGAGTACAAGAGAAACTAATGGGCTAAAGTCAAAATATCCCTGGACCTGCTGAGTTGAATCCTAGGATACTAAAGGAAGTAGCTGCGGAGATAGTGGATGCACTGGTAGCAATATTCTAGAAGGTAAGGATTCTTGGAAACGTCCAAGGCAAAAGCCTTATTCAAGAAAGAAAAGAGACAAAACAAAAGATATATAGGTCAGTTAGCTTAAGGTGTGTCATTGAGAAAACATGAGAGCATGATATAAAGGATTCAATATTAGACATTTAGAAATGCATAAAGTAATCAGCAGAATCAGCATGGTTTCATAAAAGGGAAAGCATGTCTGAAAAAGTTATTAGAATTAGTTATGATGAAGTAACAAACAGAATAGTTAAAGAGGAGCTAGAAGGTGTCAAATATATGGATTTATGTTATATAAAAGGCAGAAGATAAGTACTCCGTATAAGGCTACTTAATGAAATGAGAGCCCGTGATGTTGAATGTAGCATATTAACATGGAAAGAAGATAGGTTAACTAATCAAAGGCACAGATTTGGGATAAAGAAAGTATTTTCAGAATAGCAATCTGTAATTAGTGGAGTGCCAAAGAGATGACTATTAGAGCTACAATTATTGACAACGTACATTAATTACTTTGATGAAGAAATTGAATGTACTGTCATCAAGTTTGCAGATTATGTGGGAAGGCAAGTGGTGAAGACTACACAAAGAGTCTGCCGAATGATGTAGACAGGTGTGTGGGCAAAATCTTGGCAGGAAGAATAGAGGAGCAGATTATTTTATTTTATTGAGAAACATTGCAAAAAGCTACAGCACAGAGAGATTTTGGAGTCCTTGTGCATGTATCACAAAAAGCTGGCATTCAAGTTCAATTGACAATAGGAAAGGCAAACATAATGATAACCTTTATTTGAGGGGAATGAGGGTGGGTTTCTTTCAAAATTTTACAAGGCAATAGCTAGATTACACCTACAATACTGTGAACAATTTTGGTCCCTTTACCTAAGGAGGTATTGGACACAGTCCAGAGAAGGTACACTAGATTGATCATAGACATGAAGAGATTTTCTTTGAGGAGAGCTCAAGTAGTTTGGGATTAGAATTTAGAAGGACAAGAGACCACTTTATTGAACCATACCAAATTCTTAAGAGGCTTGACAGGGTAGATATGGAAAAGTTGAGTTTCCCCTTGGAGTTTCCCCTCTAGAACCAGAATGCAAAATCTCAAGAGTGGGAGCACCAATTTCAGACAGTAAGAGGGAGGAATTCTTTTCAAGGTAGACTGATGTTTAGACAATCAAGAGGCACGGGGGGGGAAAACGAAGAAAAACTGAGTTGACGATTATCAATCAGCATGATTCACTGAATGGCAAATGTGACGATGTATCAAATGACCGATGCTTGCACCTACATAAGGCTACTGGGGGCTCACTTCCAAAGGGCCAGGATATTAAACACCTATCAAACCCAAGTTGGAACACACTTGAGAATACTAAACAGTTCTGGTGTCCTTGTTTATAGCTAAAGAATGTAGGAAGCACTGGAGAAAGTGAAAACAAGATTTGGTGGAACAATACTGGAATTGAGAGATAATATTCAGAACTTTGAAGCTTTAAGACTTTGAACAATCTTGTTCTTCTTTCTAGAAAGAGAAAACTTAGACATGACCTGACCAAAATCTAAGATTATGAAAGGGGCAGTTGTAGAGAATTTTGTAGACCTATTCACTTGCAGGCTCAGAATCCAGAACGTGACAGTATAAACATGACACAATCATTAACAAACTCAATAGTAAACTCAGGAGAGAAGTCATTACAGGGTATGGTTGGAATATACCTATCACAACAAGCAGTGATGCCAACTAGCATTAATGCATCTAAGGGAATATGAGATAATTACAAGGAGGTAACAGATGGAAGATTCTGACAAAATGATAGAATATAACAAATGCAATGTGAAAATCTTTGTTTGGAACATAAAGACTGGCACGGACTATGGTCCAAACAATTCAAATCATACTGTCAGTATTATGTAATACTTATATTATATAATACTTCACAATCTGTTAGAACGAGTATAGTTGAAAAAAGTTTTATTTGAAGATTTTTGTTTGGTACACATCAAGACAAAATTACAAGTATCCAAGAATACCAAATTTCAAAGTAAGTTATGATGTAGCTCTTAAAATGAGAGCTATATCGACTTCAGCAAAGCACTCGACAAATCTTCCACATGGTATGCCGGTTAGTAAGGTCAGATCGCATGGGATCCAGGGGAGCTAGCTAATCAGACACAAAATTGACTTGAAGGAGGAAGGAGAAGGTTATAACAGAGATTTGCATTATTGAATTTTGAGAAGATTTGTAGCTCAGATTGAGGTTTTGGATGTAGGTTTGCTCACTGAGCTGGAAGGTTCATTTCCAGACATTTCATCACCCTGCTAGGTAACATCTTCAGTGGGCCTCCAGGCAAAGCACTGCTGCTGATTCCTGCTTTCTATTTATATGTTTGGGTTTCTTTGGATTGGTGAAGTCACTTCTGGTTCCTTTTCTCAGGGATGGTAGATGGGGTCTAGCTCAATGTGTTTGTTGATAGAGTTCCGGTCGGAATGTCATGCTTCTAGAAATTCTCGTGTGTGTCTCTGTTTGGCTTGTCCTAGTATGGATGTGTTGTCCCAGTCGAAGTGGTGTCTGTCCTTATCTGTATGTAAGGATACTAGTGAGAGAGGGTCATGTCGTTTTGTGCCTACTTGATGTGCATGTATCCTGGTGGCTCATTTTCTGGTGGATAAACAGGCAGAAAAACACATCCATCCTAGGACAAGCCAGACAGAGACATGCATGAGAATTCCTAGAAGCGTGGCATTCCAACCGGAACTCTATCAACAAACACATCGAGTTGGACCCCACCTATCACCTCCTGAGAAAAAGGACAGGAAATGATGTCACCACAGGAAATGACATCAACCCAAAAAAAACCAAACATAGAAATAGAAAGCAGGAATCAGCAGCAGTGCTTCGCCTGGAGGCCCACTGAAGATGTTACCTAGTAGGGTGATGAAATGTCTGGAAATGAACCTTCCAGCTCAGTGAGCAAACCTACATCCAAAACCTCAATCTGAGCTACAAATCTTCTCAAAATTCAATAATGCAAATCTCTGTTATAACCTTCTCCTTCCTACCTTCAAGTCAATTTTGTGTCTGATTAGCTAGCTCCCCTGGATCCCATGCGATCTGACCTTACTAACCGGCATACCATGTGGAAGATTTGTCGAGTGCTTTGCTGAAGTGTATAGGAGTTGGGTCATGTGGCAATACAGGACAATCGTGAGGCTACTATTAGAATACTGCATATAATTCAAGTCGCCTTTCTATAGGAAGGATGTTGTGAAACTTGAGGGATACAGAAAGGACTTACAAGGTTGTTACTATGACTCGAGTTATAGGGAGAGGCTGAGTTAGCTGGGGCTTTTTTCTCTGAAGCGTCAGAGGCTGAGGGAGTAACTTCATAGAGGTTTATAAAATCATGAGGGGCATGGATAGGGTGAACAGCCAAGGTCTTTTTCCTAAGATGGGTCAGTCCAAAACTAGGGGGGATAAGTTTAATGTGTGAGGGGAAAGATTTAAAAAGGACCCAAGGAGTAACTTTCTTACACAGAGGGTGCTGAGAGATGAAGTGGTAGAGATGGGTACAACATATGAAAGACATTGGGAAGGGCATATGAATAGGAAGTGTTTAGAAGAATATGGGCCAAATGCTGGCAAATAGGACTAGGTCAGAATGGGATGTCCGGTTGCTGCAGAGGAGCTGGACCGAAGGGTCTGTTTCCACGCTGTATAACTATGAACAGACTACAATAATCAAATATTAAGGGGAGTTAGAGGAGCGATCCATTGCTGGAAACTGAATCCAGCCATGAACAGAATTTTAAAACAAGTTTTCTGTTTAACAGATTTTAATATTCCACTATTTTCGATGATTCTGAATTTCTAGATTGGTCATTAAATTGATGTGTAAACCAGCAGCAGTGGTACGAATACACATCCTTCAATTACAATACATAAAGATAATATTTTACAAATTATTAAATGCACTTACAACTCAAACATTTGATCCAGCTAAGCAAGTCCATGGTTTTGCATTCCATTGTCCTCCAAACTTTTTTCATCTAACTTCATTAAGCAAATCCTTCCAATCCTATCTATCTCTTGTGCTTACCTAACTTTCTTTTGAATGCATCTTCACTCACTGAGGTAACACAGCCCATATTCTAACTATTTTCTGGGTAAAGAAGTTCCATCTTAAATCCCTGTAATTAAGTATCTTAATTTACGATGTAAAGTTTTGGTCTTGCCAACAGGCAAAGTTAGTGGCTAGGTGGTGGATAGTGACAAATTCACCAGCCTACTAATCCAGAGCCCTGGGCTAATGTTCAGAGGACCACAGATTCAAATCCCATAGCAAGTGGTGAAATTTGAATTTGATAAAATTCTGCAATCAAAGTTCGTCTAATGGACACCATGTAACTACTACCAATTGGTATAATAAATAATGTTCTTTGGAGGAAAGGAATCTGCCAGATCTATATCTGCAGCATGTGGTTGACTCTTAACTACCCCTGAAAACCACTCAGTGAAGGGATGAGGGATGATCCCACTAACTAATTGAGAAAAGATAAACAGGTAGACAGTGAACAGGTATGAGCCAGTGTAATAAAGTTAGCCAACATAAAAATCAATCAATTCATGCAATGAAACAGAAGCATTTCTGCCAATCGGGCACTTGATCAAACCAAGGATGGGCCTACTTTTGGTTTGAGGTGCCCGAGTTCAATTCCATCTGCTCTAGAAGTGTAAAATAACATCTCTGAAAAGCTTGATAAGAAAAATGGGTCAAATCAAGGATGCAAGAGTAAACTAAAATATCAAAATTAATTTTTAAATGATGGTACACAGAATCAGAGTGCAGTAAAAAGGAGAATTAAAGAAGTGATTACACTCAAAGCGTCTTATAATCTGTGAAATTAAGAATTCAATTTCCATACAAATGCAAGAATTCCACACGTTCATTCATTCATTTATCCAGTAAAGTTCTGTAGAATCTTTTGATATTATTGCAAAATATTAAGCTTCTTTTCACTTATGAATAATATTAGCTCAAACTCACATAAACATGATGGTCAGATGCATCATTTTTCACCTGTTCCATTCCATTGTTAATTGACAATCAAGGATGTCTTTCAGAATTATCAAAACCGAAAGCTAAGGATTACAGAAAGAAGCAAGCATTGGGGACAGACGAAGGCGAACATCAATTATATCAAAATTATGGCAAGATTAGATGCAGGAAGTATGTTCATTTTCGGGCAATTAACAAGAAAAAAACCCAATTATCCAAAAGTTTAAATTAAAGTTACAGTTTCCGTAAGTTATATGCAAAGAAGATTGATAAACAACAGCTAACATTTAGTGTCTTTAACCTAGTGAAATGTTTCAATGTAATTACTGGAAAAAAAAACAAACATGCACCAAGTCAAAGCTGGAGGAATTAGAACAGATGACAAAAGAATTTCAGAATTTAAGGCTTAGGCTGGGTTGGAAAGTTTCAGTTTTTCCTCTGGGCAGAGAAGATTTATACATGCTTGAGATGTATAAAATTATGAAGTGCGTAGACAGGGAAGACAGAAATAAAACTTTTCTAATTGATGGAATGATCAATGACTAGGGAGCACAGATTAAAGGTAAGGGGCAGGCAGTTTAAGGAGCTGAAGGAAAAACTTTGTCATCCAGAGGGTGGTGGGAATCTGGAACACACTGCCTGTAAGGGTGATAGAAGCAAAAACCATTAAATCATTTAAATTGTATTTAGATGTGCACTTGCAACATCAAGGCATATAAGTATATGGGCCAAGGTTCTAGAAAACTGGACTAGAATAATTCAGCAATTATTTTTAACCAGTGTGAATGAAATGTACCAGAGGGCCATTTTCCATGCTGCAGATGTCTATGATTCTGAACAGCTAAAAGCATGGCCACCAAGGCAAGAAGTCAGCACTGCAGGTTTGTGGGCCTCAGAGAATTTAGAAAGAGAGAGGGACAAGATTTGAGTTACTTGAGCAATGAGCAAACATTTTTCTGACTGTACAAAATTATGTCGTGGGGAACACAAGATTAGGACCATAACACCTCTTGTTTCTGATGAAGGGCTTTTGCCCGAAACGTCGATTTCGCTGCGCCTTGGATGCTGCCTGAATTGCTGTGCTCTTCCAGCACCACTAATCCAGAATCTGGTTTCCAGCATCTGCAGCCATTGTTTTTACCTCGTTGATTTTAACCCTACTGCGAATCCTCTTGCAAAGATGCCTACCTTGAAGAAGTTTTCCTCCTCTCTCTACAAGAATCTCAGAGAGTCCCTCTCCCACTGCAACTCCCAGGTCATTTCCTCTGCCCTGAAGCTCTTCAACCATGTCGTGAAACAAACTCGCTACCACAGCCACATTTGCTTCCTCAGTGCCTGCCTCTGTAACCAACTCATCCCACACGGACTCCGGACCACCTTTAAACCAGCAGAGTTCGGACCCGAACAGGACAAACAGTACAGACTCCAGACTACAGATTCAAAAACACCAGCAACAGTTCTCCTTCAAGATCCTCCGCTCCACGCTTGCAGCAATGCGCCGGCACCTAACAGCTTTATTCCTGATGAAGGGCTTTTGCCCGAAACGTCGATTTCGCTGCTCCTTGGATGCTGCCTGAACTGCTGTGCTCTTCCAGCACCATTAACCCAGAATCTGGTTTCCAGCATCTGCAATCATTGTTTTTACTCCATAACCTCTCTTGTTTTATATAAAAGATCTGGATTTGGTTGCTGGTGACAAAACTTGGTAAAATGGTAAATTGTGAGCAGGATAGGCACAGGATGTAAACAGTTGGATTGAATAGTGTAAGAAATATGTATTTTTATTTTTGTACTTTGTAAAATTTTGTACTAAGAAAAGAAAGAATTGTTTTCAAAAACAGTGCTTTGAATGGTGGTTGCATATTTTGAAAAGCAAATAACCCAACACCCATGTCTAACATCAAACCAATTGAAGTGGTTGTATACGACAGGAGCCGAGGAGTTGTGTACATACTCAGCTGGGTGGCAACTGAAATTGATTGATCTATTGACTCGTAATGAGAAGTCTACTGCCTCCCAGTAGCAGCAAGATTGCTTGTCAGGTAACTGAATAGCTTGGAACTAGGAAGAAGTAACAGAGATGGGATTTGATCCTCACTAGTTCAGAAGCTGTCTCTGTTCTCTGCAGTCAAAACTCACTTCAAACCTGAAGAAAACCAGTTCATCTTTCTTTCTACAGTTACTGTAAGCTGTGACTTTTAATTAATATCTGTGCCTCTTGCAAACCAGTAGAAGCATTCAGAAAAAGAGAATGCTAGAAAGAAATGTCCAGATAAGCAAGTACCAGCTCAACAAAATGCTGTACAAAGAGGTCTCCAGTTCTTTCCTCTGTCTATCTGTAAGGAAGAGTTCAGGGAGCAGTTTTAATTTATAGTGTTATTCGCTGATGATTTATCTGTAGTTTTAGTCAAATTACTTGTAATAAATACTAATTCTTGCTAAATACAGAGACCTTGTTCAAAAATTGGGAAATATTGAAGATTTTAAAATAAGTATACAATGTTTGAGACAACTCCAGGGAATAGTGGCCCCAATGAATTAAGACAATAGGCAGACATAATTTATTGCAGAAATTTGTGATGTGCCACACTTTGGAAGAAACAACATAAACTGACAAGATAATCTAAAAAGTATTGTGTTGTTGAGGGACTGGAAAGCCCATGGAAATAAATATTCACAAATCCATGAAAGCTTGAAATCTACATGTGCAGAACAAATTGACAACGCGGTTAAAGCATATAGGAAAAATGGCTTTATAAATAGGGGCATTAAATTAGTTAGGTACCACACATTAGGAAAGCTGTGGAAAGGGTTTGTCAGTATGACCAATCATGGTTACATGAACAGAAAAGTTGGGATTGTTCTGCTTGGAGCAGAGAAGGTCAAGGAAGACTGAGGACGTATTCAAAATGTGGAAGGGTTTTAGTGGAGATAATAGGAAAAATTACTTTATTTGCCAAATTCAATTGAGAAGTTACAGTTTTAAAATTGACAAAAGAAAAGAGAAGTGAGGGAAAAAAATACTTCACACATGCTGTTAAAATTTGGAATAAACCACCTAAAGGATGGTGGACTCAGGTTCCCTAAACAATAGCTATTTCAGAGAGCTAACACAATAGGCTGAAATGTTCTTTTTTGTGCTGCAAGATTCTATTTACTGAACTGCAATTTTGTCACAATGACATTTTCACTGAAATTAAAATTAAGCTTTCTATTGAAATCCTCAAAATATAATGAATATTGTCAATAGCAATGAAGAAAAATAACTTGCATTAATATAGCATCTCTCACAGCCTACGGATCTCCCACTAATGAAGTATGTTTGAAACAATGAATATTGTTACATAGTAAGTACAGTGGTTTTGCACAGATTCACATAAAATGATAAGTGATCCATCTTACTGGATCTAGCCAAAGGATAGACATACAAGGGAGTTTTCCCTTGTGATTCTTTGAAACAATGTCTTGGGATCTTTTATATCCACTTTAAAAGATAGATAGGACTTGATTTTAATATCTTCTCCAAACAACTGAACCACAGCTGGTGTAGCACACCCTTAACACTAGACAGACTAATTCAACCTGAAACCACAACTGCCTTACTTGAAGATGAACATGAGCCAAGGCTGCTATATTTTGCTTTGTAAGTGGCAATCTATTCCAAAGGTTTTAATGAAAATAACTGTCACAGCTCCTACATTCAATTACGTAATGAATATAATTTGGTTTTCGCAACCAGTTCTGCCGAAGAGTCACAGAAAAATGGACTCAAAATATTAACTCAGCTTTCTTTCCACAGATACTTCCAGACCTGCTGAGCTTCTCCAGCAATTTGTTTTTGTTTCAGATCTTCAACATTCATAGCTGTTTTATTTTAGATTTTTACGAAAGATTTACAAGGATGTTGCCAAGACTTGAAGGTCTGAGTTATAAGGAGGGAATGAAGAGACTGGGGCTTTTTCCATGGAATGTTGGAGGTTGAAGGGTAACCTTATAGAGGTTTATAAAATCATGACCGGCTTCGATAAAATGAATATCCAAGATCTTTTTCCTAAAGTAGAGAAGTCCAAAACTAGACAGCATAGGTTTAAGGCGAGTGGCATGGAGAGAATTAAAAGGGATTTCAGAGGCAACTTTTTCACAGAGGGTGGTGCATATATGGAACCAGTTGCCAGAGGAAGTGGGAGAGGTGGGTACAATTATAACAGTTAAAAGACATTTGGACTGGTACATGAATAGGAAAGGTTGAGAGGATATGGGCCAAACACAGGCAAATGGGACTAGTTTAGATTAGGAAATCTGGTCAGCATTGATGAGTTGAGCCAAAGGGTCTGTTTTCATGCTGTATGACTCTAGCTGTAGTTCCAGTCCTCCAGTACTTGATGTACATTGCCCAGATGGAAGTTTAATATCTATGTTTAAGAGAAAACACTGGGCTGGAATTAAAATTCTCAAGTGTTTGAAAGTTCATCAAAACCTCTAACCCTATTTTGCTAGTATCTGGTCAGGTCCTGATTTGAATTTATATCTTACTTTTAATGTTGTCATGGACTCTGATGATAATATTGGACACATCAGATCCCAGTAAGAAACATACCTTGATAAATCAAGTTTTATTTTTGCAAAATTAGTTACCAATGTGACTAGTCATCAAATGTAGTCATAAAGAGTTCACATGTATTTCACAAAAGAACACAAATTGATGACTGAAATCAACTGTATGTAATGACAATTTTTGCAAAACTTAACAGAGAGCAAAAAGATTTAACCTGTTCCTTCTTCACAGACACTTGATCCGTGAAGTATCGCTCCTATCTGCAGTCTTCAATTTCTTTTTACTTAACTGTCTCTTTGCAGCCCTTCTCCTTTGACTGCTGTGAAACAGCTTAAGCCTTCTTTCCAATCTGATGGCTTGGAGATTTCTAACTCTCTAGAACCGAGAGACCTCTACAAAACTAAAACTACCCTTCCCTGGTATAAATTAACCCCATCTCAACTCAAAATGTTCCTATCATCTGTTTCTGCAGTCATAAAATTCAACTTAATAAACATTCAGCATGTAATTCCCCAGGTGTTACCCTGAGTCATTGGGCTTAAGTCACACGCCTCCTGGAAAAGGCTGTTTTGACAGCATTGTTGTTAAAAATTACCTTCAGATCTATTTACAGGCATAAACTAAAAACCCACTTTCCAATTCAATTTCCCAAAATATGTTATAAACCTTTACAACATCATGAGAAAACAATATAGCATTGCTAATGCACCTCAACTTAAATACATTTCAGCACAAGGCTGAACAGAATTTAAAAGTATGGTCTGTAAGTTTAAAAAAAAGCTTGAAAGCACTAAACAGAAACACAGGAGAGCACAGTGATCAGCACTGCTACCTCAGAGGGCCAGGGACCTGGGTTGATTCTAGCCTTGTGCGATTGGGGTGACCTTATAGAAGTTAATAAAATCATGGGCAGCATGGATTAGGGTGAGTAGTCAATGTCTTTTCCCCAGGATAGGGGAGTCCAAAACTAGAGAGCGTAGGTTTAAAATGAGAGGGAAATTATTTAAAAAGGGACCTATGGGCAACTTTTTCATGCAGAGGGTGGTCTGTGGATGGAATGAACTGCCAGAGGAAGTGATAGTAGCTGGTACAATTACAACATTTAAAAGGCATCGGAATGTGTCTTTGAATAGGAAGGGTTGAAGAGGGATAAAGGCCAAACGCTAGCAAATGGGACTAAATTAATTTAGGATATCTGGTCAGCATGGATGAGTTGGTCTGAAGAGTGTTTCCATGCTGCACATCTTTATGACTACCTGTGTGGAGTTTGTTCTCCGTTTCTTTGTGGATTTCCACCAGGTGCATTGGTTTCCTCCCACAGTCCAAAGATGTGCAGGTTAAGTGGCTTGGCCATGCTAAATTGCCCCGTAGTGTACAGGAATGTGCAAGCTAGATGAATGAGCCATGGTAGAGTGGGTGTTGGATGTGGGTGGGAAGCTCTTTGGAGGATAGATGCAGTGTCAGTGGGCTGAATGGCCTCTTTCTGCACTGTCGGGACTCTGAACTAATCATGAGCATCCTGGTTCTTCATACCATGTATTTTCAGTTGCTCAATTGTATAACAATTTAATATATTTAATCTATTTTGAAAGCAAAATACAATAGTTTAATAGAACATAAAATAAAAATAGTAAGCAATATTTAGAAATCTATGATGGGCTGGATTTCCGTTACATTTTCCTGGCTAAGCTTTTAACCTTGCATAAAGAAAACCACGCGAATCTTAGACAGCCTGATTGAAGATAGCACAAGCTCAATTGTTTCCTGTTTACGAGTTGATAATCCGTTTTGCGAACAACAATTCAATTTCAATAACGGTGCGGGGCGTGTTTATTTCCAGACGCCTATGAAATAGAATAGGATACTTACATGACTGTCATTACTGACTGGGGCACAATAACCGAAATCAAACTCTCCAATGATGAACACAATACCCTTCGGCACTCCGTCAAAGAAAGAAAAATCAAATTCTCTAACGGGAAGATTTAAAAATCCATGAATATCAAAAAGGAAGAAAACTTGCGATGTGTCTGCAACCCACGTAACCACACAGCAATTCAGACAATATTAACCATTTCAACTTAGAAACAGACTTAACAACAATCAGTAAACAAAAACTGGATTAATCCCTATATAAGTGTACCCTGCCAATACTTCGCCTGTGGATAGGGTGACTAGAAATTGTTTTTAGAGTTGCTGCAATGAGCATCAGCGCGATACTGACCTATGACAACCCTCAGGTGCTTCAATCTGGTCAGAACATCCTTCTTCGGATCCAGGACTTTCTGTGTGGATTTTCTTACATCTCCGTGAGGCTTTTTAGAGAACATTCCGCTCCTTGGGTTAAGTACCAGACACCGCTCCCTCCCCACCTTCGCAACGCCTATTACTTTTTTTTAAATGGGTCGCGGCCTAATAACAACCAAACTTGCCCAAGATGCCGACCCCATGAACGCAGCAACTGGGTGAACACAGCCCTGAGATCAACCGTCAGTCGCCAACATGGCGGCTCTCAGCAGGACAAACAATCGGCACGCTCAATCAAAACCAGAGCGCCTACAACACACTCAAATGACAAACGCTTCACGTTAGCGCTCATGCAGCGGCCTTGCAATCGAAGTGCATTCCATGTCAAACCGCGACTGACAAAGCACGAACTATTTGATCTGAAAACGTTCCGTCATCCGAACATTTGTCTCCTGACAGTTCGACGATGTTTAGTCACGTCTGTTTGCCCGCTGCTACGGCAGGAACAATGGCTGCCGGGAATGGTAGTTTTAGGTGTTGAATAGTGAGCGGCCAATCAGGAGTCCTTGCACTACAACTCCCAGGGATACACAGACATGTCCGACTGCCGGCAGGGATGGATTTGCGCGCTTCCATTCGCTCACCCTTCAGCCCCAGCCCTCTGCCTCGCTGATTGGCGCTACTGCTGGTTACGGCACAAAGCGTTCCTAGTCCGGGCTTGCGAATGGCCAATGAAGCTGTCAGTCAGCTCAGGCAACTGCTCGTCCCCTTCCCGTACTCCCTATCCAGGTTGAAATGTGATGTTGGGGTGAAGTAAACCGTTCAGTGCAATTCATGTAAAACCGGCGTTTGAGAT
>NC_057719.1:57031379-57076379 GCF_004010195.1 Chiloscyllium plagiosum
AGCATAAGAGGTACAGTTAGTAAGTTTGCAGATGACACCAAAATTGGAGGTGTAGCGAAGAAGCTTACCTCAGGATCTTGACCAGATGGGCCAATGGCCTGAGAAGTGGCAGATGGAGTTTAATTCAGATAAATGTGAGGTGCTGCATTTTGGGAAAGCAAGTCTTAGCAGGACGTATGCACTTAATGGTAAGATCCTAGGGAGTGATGCTGAACAAAGAGACCTTGGAGTGGAGGTTCATAGCTCCTTGAAAGTGGAGTCACAGGTAGATAGGATAGTGAAGAAGGCGTTTGGTAAGCTTTCTTTTATCTGTCAGAGTATTGAGTACAGGAGTTGGGAGGTCATGTTGTGGCTATATAGGACATTGGTTAGGCCACTGTTGGAATATTATGTACAATTCTGGTCTCCTTGTTATCGGAAAGATGTTGTGAAACTCGAAAGGTTTCAGAAAAGATTTACAAGGATGTTGCCAGGGTTGGAGGATTTGAGCTGTAGGGAGAGGCTGAACAGGCTGGGGCTGTTTTTCCTGGAGCGTCGGAGGCTGAGGGGTGACCTTATAGAGGTTTACAAAATCATGGGGGGCATGGATAGGATAAATAGGCAAAGTCTTTTCCCTGGGGTCGGGGAGTCCAGAACTAGAGGGCATAGGGTTTAGGGTGAGAGGGGAAAGATATAAAAGAGACCTAAGGGGCAACGTTTTCATGCAGAGGATGGTACGTGTATGGAATGAGTTGCCAGAGGAAATGGTGGAGGCTGGTACAATTGCAACATTTAAGAGGGTTTTGGATGGAATAGAAAGGGTTTGGAGAGATAGGGACTGGATGCTGGCAGGTGGGGTAGATTGGGATATCTGGTCGGCATGGACAGGTTGGACTGAAGGGTCTGTTTCTATGCTGTATATCTCTATGAATCTATAACTCCCATCTCTCCCCGCTCCCCTGGCCCTGACAACACTCCTCTCTCCCCACTCTACCCACCACACCCTTCCCCCCCCCCAGACAACTCGCCTCTCTCCCCACATCCCGAGAGCATAAATTAATTTGATTCTTGGTACAAGAAACCAAAAGTTAATAGTTAACCTGTTGACTAGCCAATCTTCCTCTTGTCTGTTACTGAGAAAATCATAATGATGTCTTGCAGAAATGGATGATGAAGACTGTGAAAGGAGGAGAACAGAGTGTTTAGATGAGATGTCCAATTTGGAGAAACAGTTTACAGATCTAAAAGAACAGTAAGTCTTAGTATAGTTTTCTATTTGGTGATACCTTATTTACAGCATTGCAAACTTCAGATCGATTTTGATTTTGTGCTAGACTGTTGGGCAACTCAAAGTTGTTTTGAACGTTTAGATTCTTTGGGTGTACTTTTGTAGCCATAGAGTTGTACAAAATGGAAACAAACCCTTCAGTCCAACTCGTCCATGCAGACCAAATATTCCAAACTGACATTGTCTCAGTTGGTAGCATTTGGCCCATATCCCTCTAAATTCTTTCATCATGTACCTATCCAGATGCCTTTTAAATGTTGTAATTGTACCAGCCTCCTCCACTCTTGTGGCAGCTCATTGCATACATGCACCATCCTCTGCATGAAAAATTTGTCCCTTTAATATCTTTCCACTTTCACCTTAAACCTATGCCCTCTAGTTTTGGACTCCCCTGTCCTGAGTAAAAGACCTTGGCTTTCATCCTATTCATGCCCCTCATGCCTTATAAATCTCTATAAGGTCACCTCTCAGCTTCTGACGTTCCTGGGAAAATAGCCCCAGCCTATTTAGCCTCACCCTGTAGATCAAACCCTCCGACCTCCTTGTAAATCTTTTCAATCATATTCTTTTAAAGAAAGAAGCCATGAAAATCACCCCTTTCTACTTGTTGTTTTACCATTAACTTGCATTCCAAAAAAAATCAATAAGAATAGTACCATGTTATAAAGGGTGCATATGTGAGCAAAATCTGTCCCCTCTGTGGGATATGATATGTATTCAAGTTGCTACTGAAGGGTGTGAAATCTCAACAATTAGAAACCCTGTGTCAGTGTCATATAAGGGTGAGTGTCAAAAGTAGGATACTGCATGTTCATGTTGGAAATCTGAAATAAAAACAGAAAATGCTGAAAATACATAACATGTTATAGGACCATCTTGGGAGATTGAGTTAATGCTTCAGGCCTTTCCAACTGAAGAACTTTAAAGAGATTGCACTTAACGTGTGTTGCTAGGTTAAATATTTTATGAATGTTTCATATCAAAATTTGACAGGTAAATAAATAAGTTAGTAACTTGCCAACATGCTTAGTTGAAGTCTGCTTCATTGCCACAGTTGAAAGTCAGCTGTAATATTAAATTGCTGAAAATAAGTTTTGAACTATTGTAACATGGAAGTATCTAAATGCTCATCTGTTGCTATGTCTTGAACCTTTTTAACTGCTACGCAGATAAAATGACTATTACCAGACTATGACATCCTACCACAATTTAACATACAGAAGTTATGATGGTGATGAGTTGTAGTAGTGGATATATTTAGTATATTCCACGATGCCAAGTTTGGGACTTTAGACCCCGTTTTAAGTTGCATCACTCAGTTTTATTTTGCTGTAAAGTTCTTGATGTAATGATGCCAGAATAATGCCGGTACTTCTGCTTTATGTCATTTGGTGCCCAGGCCTGTGTAGCATTGTGTGACTCAATTAGCTCCATTTGGTGCAAGGAGAGGCAACTCTTCCACAATCCAAGCAACAGCAATATTCTTAAATTGAGCAGTTGTTTGTTTGCTGTTGTAAACAGTTTTCACACAGTATCCACTAGTGGACCTACATTTGTTTTTCATAGCATCATAAAATCCCTACAGTGTGGAAGGTGACCGTTTGGTCCATCAAGTCTGCACCAACCCACTAAAGAGCGTCCCACTCACATTTACCCAATATTTACCATGGCTAAACCACTTAGTTTGCATATCCTTGAATGTTATGGGATAATTTAGCATGGCCAATCCACCTAACCTGCACATCTTTGGACTATGGGAGGAAACTTGAGCACCTGGCAGTAACCCACGCTGACATAGAGAGGATGTGCAAACTACATACAGTCACCCAAGACTGGAATCGAACCCGGGTCCCAGGCGCAGTGAAGCAGCCAAGTGCCGAGCATGAGGGAAGTAGAAAGAGTGAATACTTTTCTATGTTTTTAAGATTGCAACTTGGTATGTATGATATTTAAATTTACAGGGCATAATGTTTCCTTTCTGGGAAAGGCCCTGCGAAATCTTAGTATTACTGTTTCATTTTCTTGTCATGGGAAAATCTGATTATCTTTACATTGCATTTCTGAAAGTGCAATTTTACTTAAGGCTAAGTGTGGAATTATTGTACCTAACTGAACAAACAAAGGTCTATCCTGTGTAGTCCTCTATGGTGGATAACATGACCACATCTGCTCGAATTCTTTCTCTTGCTATTGACTGCAGTCTTCTCTTTGCCAACTGTCTCAGACTAAACCTGATTTGTTTTCAATTTTGGTGCCTTATGTGATCTCGATTTGCACTTCATATCCATTGTATCACAGATTTTATAAAGCTGAGAGGAGTGTAGAAAGCAAAGTAAACATGAAGTTAAAAAAAGCAATTAGGTAAATGGAGGGTATGCAAAGAAACATTGGCTGAGGAAAATTCAGTAAAATCCTCTTTCTCTTATTGTACTGATAAAGGTAAAGGTTGGGTCTATTAGGTACATGCATGGTAATTCTTAAATGGGTGCAGAGAATGTGGGACAGGATTCTTAATTTTGATTCTGTCTTCACAGTGGAGAAGGATGATGTAGATATTTTAGTTGAAGAGAAGGAGTGTGAATGATTAGATAAAATAAGCATATTTGAAACATGCAGACATGAGAAAAGATTGAATAGGCTAGCTATTTTTTCTTTAGAAGGAGGAGACTGAGGGGGTTGAATAGAGTGGACAGTATTTAAAGTTGGTGCTTCTAGCAGAAAATAACTGCGAGGAGATACAGATTAAAGGTGATCGCTAGACACAAGGAAAATTTTTTTGTCCAGAGGGTGTGTGGAATTTGCTGTCCACTTTGGTGGTTGAGGCAGAAATCTCAACTTCGGAAAGATATATCTGGATCAGCATCCAAGATGTTGTAACCTGGAATGCTGCAGACCAAGTGCTGTATTAAAATGACCAACTAGTCTATTCAGCCAGCACAGACATGATGGGCTGAATGGTCTTTCACTGTGGTGTAACATTTCTTTCGTTATCTTCTTACCTGCTTCTGGGATCCTCAATCATGCCTGTGTTTGTAGACATCCTTGTTCTGATTATATGACCTCTACAATCTACTGTGGGTAAGGATGTGGTTATTCAAAATCTTGTATTTGCATCAGATCCCATTCACTTATTGCCACTGTACTTGTTCAGCTATATTGGCTTCCAGTCAAACATTTTTGCATGAGAAACTTTCTCTGGTTCTTGCAGGTTTTCTTTTAGTGCATGGCAAGTTCTTAATGCTTTCTCATATTTACATTCTGCCACTGTTACAGTTGCTTTTAAATCTCCCAATCCTCAAACATTAGAGAACCATCAGTTTGGGAATTTGGCAGTTACCCTTTGCTTCCAAAGTTCTCCTTGGCTTCCTCGCTTGCTTCACGTGTTTCTTAGCAGGTTGTGCGAAGGATTTCATGCTTTTTCAGGCTTCTGACATGAAATTCATGACAGATCCTTATTCCTATCTGGCCATCTCTATCTGAGTCTCTAGTCTTACTTTGAGTTCTTTTTAAGAATTAGAATTAGAATCCCTACAGTGTGGAAACAGGCCCTTCGGCCCAACAAGTTCAAACCGACCTCTGAAGAGTAACCCACCCAGACCAATTCGCCCTGATTGATATACCTAACCTACAAATCCCTAAACACGATGGGCAGTTTAGCCTGTCCAATTCACCTGACCTGCACATCTTTGGACTGTGGGAGGAAACCGGAGTACCAGGAGGAAACCCATGCAGACACTGGGAGAATGTGCAGACTCTACACAGACAATCAAACCCAGATCCCTGGTGCTGTGAGGCAGCAGTGCTAACCACTCAACCACCATGCCAACCACTGAGCCATCGTGCCTACATTCTTCCTACATTTTCAGATTGTCAAGTAAAGAACTGAGAGTGGTTGCCCCCATTGTGTTCTTTACCCGTCTGGGTGATTCCAACTGGCTGTCCTGTCTCGTCATTGGGTTTTACCCACAAGCCATCGAAGTGACTCTGCAGAGGGACAGAGTGTTGATTGATGAGACCTTGTCCACTTGGATCTTATCCAATCACAACGGGACCTACCAGATCTGGAAATGGGTACTGTTTGATCCGAAGGATCAGGCCAAGTATTCCTGTCAGGTGGAGTACAGCGGGCTGGAAGTGATTTATGATAAGACTGATTCTCATTGTCAGAGAGGAACCACACTCAGACTCGGATCAGAGGAGGGAGGGTGAGTGCTGCGCATTTTCACCAGAACAGCCGAGGTTAGAAAAAGGAACAATATATAGAAAGGGGCTCGCACCATTTATAGGAAACCATAATCAAGGCAGTTGTTCCTGGGAACTCCAGTACAACATGTATCAGTGTATCCTGGAATATTAGAGTACAGCAGCATTGGATAAATGCTGGGATATAACAGAATGACAGGATCTGGTGTTTTGCAGGTAATTGTCACTCACTGTATCCGTGCATACACAGAATTAAGGCACCCAATGTAACCTGAAAACGCATTTCATCCCAGTACCTGGCATATTCCAGGAATATTATAGTATTAAAGTATATGGTACATTGTACGTCTGCTATTGATGGTATTAGGCAAGAACTTTCGAAAGCTGATTGGAGGCAGATGTTCGCAGGTAAAGGGACGGCTGGAAAATGGGAAGCCTTCAGAAATGAGATAACAAGAATCCAGAGAAAGTATATTCCTGTCAGGGTGAAAGGAAAGACTGGTAGCTATAGGGAATGCTGGGTGACTAAAGAAATTCAGGGTTTTGTTAAGAAAAAGAAGGAAGCATATGTCAGGTATAGACAGGATAGAATGAGTGAATCCTTAGAAGAGTAAAAAGCAGTAGGGATAGCAGTAGGAGGGAAGTCAGGAGGGCAAAAAGATGGACATGAGATAGCATTGGCATAGAATTAAGGAGAATCCAAAGGGTTTTTACAAATATATTAAGGACAAAAGGGTAACTTGAGAGAGAATAGGGCCCCTCAAAGATCAGTAAGGCAGCCTTTGTGTGGAGCACAGAAAATGGGGGAGATACTAAATGAATATTTTGCATCAGTATTTACTGTGGAATAGGATATGGAAGATATAGACTATAGGGAAATAGATGGTGACATCTTGCAAAATGTCCAGATTACAGAGGAGAAAGTGCTGGATGTCTTGAAACAGTTAAAAGTGGATAAATCCCCAGGACCTGATCAGGTGTACCTGAGAACTCTGTGGGAAGCTAGAGAAGTGATTGCTGGGCCTCTTGCTGAAATATTTGTATCATCGATAGTCACAGATAAGGAAGACTGGAGGTTGGCAAACGTGGTGCCACTGTTTAAGAAGGGCGGTAAAGACAAGCCAGGGAACTATAGACCGGTGAGCTTGACCTCAGTGGTGGGCAAGTTGTTGGAGGGAATCCTGAGGGATAGGATGTACATGTCCTGAGGGACAGGAAAGGCAAGGACTGATTAGGGATAGTCAACATGACTTTGTGTGTGGGAAATCATGTCTCACAAACTTGATTGAGTTTTTTGAATTGGCACCACTGACTCAAGGTGCTAGGAACCAGTGTTTGATTCCAGACTCGAGTGACTAAAAAGATGTCCTCAAGAATATGAATATCTCGATTACTCCCAGTGCTATAAGCTAGTGAGGGCAGGCATAGGAGGATAGAACAGATGAATGCATGGCTGAGGATCTGGTGTATGGGAGAAGGATTCACATTTTTGGACCATTGGAATCTCTTTTGGGGTGGAAGTAACCTGTACAAGAAGGACGGATTGCACCTAAATTGGAAGGGGACTAATATACTGGCAGGGAAATTTGCTAGAACTGCTTGGGAGGATTTAAACTAGTAAGGTGGGGGAGTGGGGCCCAGGGAGATAGTGAGGAAAGAGATCAATCTGAGACTGGTACAGTTGAGAACAGAAGTGAATGAAACAGTCGGGGCAGGCAGGGACAAGGTAGGACTAATAAATTAAACTGCATTTATTTCAATGTAAGGGGCAGAACAGGGAAGGCAGATGAACTTGGGGCATGGTTAGGAACATGGGACTGGGATATCATAGCAATTACAGAAACATGGTTCAGGGATGGGCAGAACTGGCAGCTTAATGTTCCAGGATACAAATGCTGCTGGAAGGATAGAAAGGGAGGCAAGAGAGGAGGGGGAGTGGCTTTTTGACAAGGGATAGCATTACAGCTGTACTGTGGGAGGACATTCCCGGAAATATATCCAGGAAAGTTATTTTGGTGGAACTGAGAAATAAGAAAGTGATGATCACCTTATTGGGATTGTATTATATTTGCCTGAATTGTCAGGGTGAACTTGAGAAACAAACTTGTGAGGAGATCTCAGCTATCTGTTAGAATAAGAGGGTGGTTATGGAAGGGGATTTAACTTTCCAAACATAGGCCGGTCTGCCATAGTGTTAAGGGTTTAGATGAAGAGGAATTTGATAAATGTGTACAAGAAAATTTTCTGATTCAGTATATGGTTGTACCTACAAGAGAAGATGCAAAACTTGACCTGCACTTGGGAGATAAGGCCGGACAGGTGACTGAGGTGTGAGTGGGAGAGCACTTTAGGGCCAGCGACCATAATTCTATTAGTTTTAAAATAGTGATGGAAAAGGATAGACCAGATCTAAAAGTTGAAGTTCTAAATTGGAGAAAGGCCAATTTTGACAGTATTAGGCAAGAACTTACAAAAGCTGATTAGGGGCAAATGTTCGCAGGTAAAGGGACAGCTGGAAAATGGGAAGCCTTCAGAAATGAGATAACGAGAATCCAGAGAAAGTATATTCCTGTTCGGGTGAAAGGAAAAACTGGTAGAAATAGGGAATGGGCTTCCTGATTCCTGATGAAGGGCTTTTGCCTGAAACATCGATTTTCCTGCTCCTCAGATGCTGCCTGACCTGCTGTGCTTTTCCAGCACCACTCTAATCTAAACTCTGGTTTCCAGCATCTGCAGTCCTCACCTTTGTCCAGAAATAGGGAATGCTGGATGACTAAAGAAACTGAGGATTTGGTTAAGAAAAAGAAGGAAGCACATGTCAGGTATAGACAGGATAGATCGAGTGAACCCTGAGAGTATAAAGGCAGTAGGAGTATACTTAAGAGGGAAATCAGGAGGGAAAAAGCAGGAGGGAGATAGCTTGGCAAATAGAATTAAGGAGAATCTAAAGAGTTTTTACAAATATATTAGGGACAAAAGGGTAACTAGGGAGGGAATAAGGCCCCTCAAAAATCAGCAAGGCGGTCTTTGTGTGGAGCCACAGGAGATGAGGGAGATACTAAACGAGTATTTTGCATCAGTATTAACTGTAAAAAGGACATGGAAGATATAGAATGTAGGGAAATAGATGGCGACATCTTGAAAAATGTCCATATTACAGAGGAGGAAGTGCTGGGTGTCTTGAAACGCATCAAGGTAGATAAATCGTCAGGACCTAATCAGGTGAACCAGAGAACTCTGTGGTAAACTGGGGAAGTGATTGCTGGGCCTCTTACTGTGATATTTGTATCATCAATAGTCACAGGTGAGGTGCTGGAAGACCGGAGGTTGGTTAACATGGTGTCACTGTTTAAGAAGGGTGGTAAGAACAAGCCAGGGAACTATAGACCAGTGAGCCTGATGTCGATGGTGGGCAAGTTGTTGGAGGGAATCCTGAGGGACAGGATGTACATGTATTTGGAAAGGCAAGGGCTGATTAGGGATAGTCAACATGGCTTTGTGGGTGGGAACTCATGTCTCACAAATTTGATCGAGTTTTTGAAGAAGTAACAAAAGAGGATTGATGAGGGTAGAACGGTAGATGTGATCTATATGGACTTCAGTAAGGCGTTTGACAGGGTTCCATATGGTAGACTGGTGAGCAGGGTTAGATCTCACGGAACACAGGGCGAACTAGCCATTTAGATACACAACTGGCTCAAAAGTGGTGGTGGAGGGTTGTTTTTCAGATTGGAGGCATGTGATTCGTGAAGCGGCTCAAGGATTGGTGCCGGATCCACTAGTTTTCATCATTTATTTAAATGATTTGGATGTGAGCATAAGAGGTATAGTTAGTAAGTTTACAGATGACACCAAAATTGGAGGTGTAGTGGACGGCGAAGAAGGTTACCTCAGATTACAATGGGATCTTGATCAGATGGGCCCGTGGGCTGAGAAATGGCCGATGGAGTTTAATTGTTTAATTCAGATAAATGCGAGGTGCTGCATTTTAGGAAAGCAAATCTTAGCAGGACTTATACACTTAATGGTAAGATCCTAGGGAGTGTTGCTGAACAAAGAGACCTTGGAGTGCAGGTAGATAGGATAGTGAAGAAGGCGTTTGGTATGCTTTCTTTTATTGGTCAGAGTATTGCGTACAGGAGTTGGGGTCATGTTGCGGCTGTACAGGGTATTGGTTAGACCACTGTTGGAATATTGCGTGCAATTTTGGACTCCTTCCTATTTGGAAGGATGTTGTGAAACTTGAAAGGGTTCAGAAAAGATTAAAAGGATGTTGCCAGGGTTGGAGGATCTGAGCAACAGGGAGAGACTGAACAGGCTGGGGCTGAATTCCCTGGAGTGTCGGAGGCTGAGGGGTGACCTTATAGAGGTTTACAAAATTATGAGAGGCGTGGATAGGATAAATAGGCAAAGTCTTTTCACTGGGGTGGAGGTGTCCAGAACTAGAGGGCAAAGGTTTAGGGTGAGAGGGGAAAGATATAAGAGACCTTAGGGGCAACGTTTTCACGCAGAGGGTGCTATGTGTATGGAATGAGCTGCTAGAGAAAGTGGTGGAGGCTGGTACAATTGCAACATTTAAGAGGCATTTGGATGGGTATATGAATAGGAAGGGTTTGGAAGGATATGGACCGGGTGCTAGTAGGTGGGACTAGATTGGGTTGGGATATCTGGACGGCATGGACGGGTTGGACCGAAGGGTCTGTTTTCGTGCTGTACATTTCTATGACTCTAACTCTAATTCCAACTTATCCTTTGAAACAGAAACGTTTGTTATGAATTGATCTCGCCAAAAGTGCAGAGTTTTCTTATTCTGGTGTAACTTAGATTGAATTCTGGTAAAATATTTAGTTTTGACAGCATTTTGTCGAAACCCACAGCCGTACAATTATTACTTGATAACTTGCCACTTTTGGTTTTAGATCCGCATCAATCCAAATAAAACAGTAATTTAGAAGATTACTCCGGCCCCTTGAAAAAGTTAAGTTCTTAAAAGTGTAGAATATATCCAATTTCCAGGGAAACACATAACACTTGACTTCACCAGTCAGTTAGTAAAAATGTGTAGTTTTACCTTTATATCAAGTACAATTTAAACAGTGCAAGTGGCACTTGTTGCAGTGCTTGAGCACAATAGTAAAGCATAGCTTAAAGCTGTGAAAATCAGATTTAGGAAAGAATTGGAGAATATTTCTTAACATGTAGTCTGGCATTTCCCATCATCCATTATCTCCAGTGATCTTTTCAATGGATATATGTCTTTGAGTCAGATGAAAACAGGATTACACTGCTTTCTTACACCTGAACAGCTTTCTGGTGCTCGCTGCTCAGATTGTAATGCAGAATGTTAAACTTTCAAGTGGCAGCATTAGAAGAAATACCATAAAACTATTGCTACTGGTAGAAACATACCCCTGCATTAGAGTGCCTACAGCAGGAGAGTTTTAATAAATTGCGTGGAAGGGCAGGTGAATCCAGGAGATTGGACTAACTTATGGAATTGCAAAATGCTATATTGGGAGGATAATAGTGATAATGTAATTGGAGGATGAAATTTAATGAGTTTTTTTATACATATGAGAAGTAGCATTTCATTTTGTTTGACTGAAGTATGCACTGTCCTCAGGGACCTATCACATTTACCACCTCCTCATTGAGTTAGATTTAGAAGCCAAATTTATATTGAGATACTTCTGAAGTTTACATGTGTGGAAATTGTGCAGATTTCTACCAAAGTACTACATTGCACAAACCAGAAATATGGAGATCTGAAACAAAACAGAATGTTGGAGAAAATCAGTAGATCTGACAGCATTTTTGAAGAGAAAAGCAAAGTTGACTGTTGGAGTCCCATGACCATCCATCAGAACCAAAATATTCCAAGTTTATCTCTTGTCTAATTAGGCCATCTAAGCTGTAGGGTTTTACATAATTGTTTCGAACAAGAAGAATATCTGATCTATACGGTAGGTGCTCCAGGCCCTATCAGTGAGTTAGATTGGCAGATCAATTTTTTTTTAAATGTCATTACTAAAGAAAAGCTGAAAATGCTGGAAAAATTCTTTTGAACTGTTCTGAAGAAGAGTCCTTATCAGACTTGAAGCATTAATTCTGCTCCTGCACAGATGCTATCAGACTTGCTGAGTTTCTCCAGTATTTCTGTTTTTTTTTCAGGTTTCCAGCATCTGCAGTGTTTTGCTTTTACTTGATTACTGAAGATATGTTTGAATCATGTGTTTTAATTCCTACTTTTTTTTGTTGACGTGTCTAATTACTTGTGATGTCTTTTTACCTGCTGCCATCTTAACACCAAGGAGGGTCGTCATATGATAATTGACAACTGCATACATTACCATAATTACTGATTGGGTTTTTCTGGCAAATTGTGTGTTTGGTTAATTTAGAAAAATAGTCAGTAATAATGCAATCGTTACGTGTTCTTTATGTTCAATATTCTATATCTGAAGTGAAGTAAAAGACACATCCCACAGAATGGTTGCAATGCAAAGGGAAACCATTAGGTCCATTTTGTCCATGCTAACTCTGTACAAGATCAATCGGAATATCCTAATCATCTTCCTTTTATTTTGCAAAATGTTTCTCTAATATAGTAATCCAATATTTTGGTAGCCATTGTTGAATCTGCCATTATCACATTCTCAAGCAGTGCTTCTTTATTCGAAGTACTTGGTACATTTTTCTAAAATTAAGAACTTTTTTCTCATGTTGCATTTGGGTCTTTTACCATTCACCTTCAGTTTCTCCCTGTCACTTTCGTCCCACCCACTCATTATTTTTGAATGCATCTATCATACCTCCAGCTAATGCACTGTTGTATCCTGCAGATGGCTGGGTCTTTAATTTGAGTCTGTTAATGAAATTTCAAATTGTGTGTAAAACATATAGCTGCAAACATAAATCTTATGCACATATAAAGTATAATAAAAGGTATAACTACCTTTGACAGTATTCATTTAATTATACTCTATGTAAATTGTTTAATTATCGGTGGCTCATTGGTTAGCACTACTGCCTCACAGCTCCAGGGACCCAGGTTCGATTCCAGCCTTGGGCAACTGTCTGTGTGGAGTTTGCACATTCTCCCAGTGTCTGCGTGGGTTTTTTGCAGGTGCTCTGATTTCCTCCCACACTCCAAAGATGTGCAGGTTAGGTGAAAAGACCATGCTAAATTGCCCATGGTATTGAGTGTCAGAGGAAAATGGGTCTTGGTGGGTTACTCTTCGGAGGGTCAGTGTGGACTTGTTGGGCCGAAGGGCCTGTTTCCACACTGTAGGGAATCTAATCTAAATTGGATGTGAGATATGACAGTTTTGAACTATATTTGATTTGGCTGAACAAATTTCAAGGTGAATAACTTAACCAAATAGTCTTTATATTTTCAGGTTATATAGGGAAAGGTTAAGTCAAGTGGAAGCAAAACTTGAGGAAGTTATAGCAGGAAAGGCTCCTGAATATTTGGAACCATTAGCAACTCTACAAGAGAATATGCAAATTCGAACAAAGGTTGCAGGTAAAAATTAAATTTTAAAATTTCTTTTTCAAATGCATATTTTCATGTGCAATTTTTACAAGTCTAAAGAGATCCACGCTATTATATTGTTCTCTAAACCCAACTTGATGCAACATTTAACAGCAGCAACGTAGCTGTCAAGGTAATTATGAAAAGGCAGTTCCACTTGATCCACTAATGATCTGAATATATGTTAATTTAGCAGTCAAAAGATATGAATAAAAATCAACCCATTTATTTTCTATTTAAATGGGTGATTTTCTGGTTACAGGTATCTATAGAGAACTCTGTTTGAAGACTGTAAAGAATCAATATGAGTGTGAAGTCCAGGCAGCATTCCAACACTGGGAGGTGAGCAGTGTTAACTTTACAATGGTCACTCCTGCTATTGTAACTGTAACAGATAGCTTGGTAAGGATTAGGGTGAAGACGATATTCTCTCACATTGGTTCTCTCACCATCTGCAAAAATATCCTTCAATTAAGTGGCCTTTTTAAACAAATTGACATTTTAAGCTTCCAGATATATTCTGTGTCCATGCTATCTGCCTCCAAGTGGTGCTTAACCAGGAAAGTACTGATCATTTAATGCAGAGTATTGGTGATCAACTGAATTCTTCGAAACCCACATCAGATCTGATTGGATTCGGTCTCCATGCTGAGCTTTTTTCCCTGACTGTGTTAAGCTGTTTCCATAGTGTGTATGAATCTGTCAGTGGAGCAGGAATATGGAACAATAGCTGATGGCTATGATCCTCTAAGTCTGATTGTTAGTTTTTATTAATCTGTGTGATAGCACTGCCCATAGATATTTGTGAGGAGTTTTGTGATTGATTTATGCTGGGAGTGCTTTTTTTCATATCCTAATTTGAAGCTTGGGTGCACTATCCTCTTATTTTTCACTTTATATGGCTTCATACTAAGAATGCCTCACATGGTGTTGTGTACCCACCACTGTGCTGAATGGGATAGGTAAAGAAATGTCCAGCAGCTCAAAACTAGGAATCTGTGAGATTCTGTGGTCCAGCAGCGACAGATGGATTACATACCACCCACAATCTGCAACTCCCGTAACTTGGCATATTCCTCTGTCTTCCTTGGGTTCACTGAATGTAGAGGCACGTGGTGGGATCAGCTCCAGGCATGGAAGGCTGACCTGGTGAAGCACGCAGTGGATTAAATATATGCTACGTCATGGAAGTGACATGATATGGTTAGACCTTGGCCATCCCATGCAACCAGTCAGATCAAAACTCTGCAGTCCTGCCACGTTCAATATCCAATCATAATGGACAGTTCAGTAGCAAACTGGAGGAGCTCAGTATGAGAGTGCAAAAGCCAAGGTTGAAATGTTTGTAACCATCTTAAGTCAGTAGTATTAACTAGGTAATCTTTCAGTCTTCTGATACAGCCACCATCACAGGTGCCAGTCTTCAGCTAATTTCCTTCACCCTATGTGACATCAGGAAATGACTAAATGCAGTGCACACAGTAAAGTCTACAAGCTTGACAGTCTCCATGCTATTATGGCAGACTGTCTCCAGAACTAATTCTTAATCTTTAGATAAACTATTTAAGTAGAACTACTAGAATAGCTTTTTTCTGAAAAAGGTGGATAATTGTGAGAATAGGCACCATTGAGTCTATTCCCTGAGCAAAGTGATAGAACAATGCTATCAAGTGGCACTTGCTCACCCATCTTTCTTTTTGCTTCTGGGAAAAAAACTTGGCAGCACATGTCCTATACAGCTTTATTCCTAACATGAATTAATAGATTTGGAGAGATGAGATGAGAGTAACTGCTCTTTACATCAAGATAACATTTGACTGAATGCACTCACCTAATAAGAATGAAATAAATAGAATTCAATGGAAAAACTCTGGAGTTATATCTGAATGGTTATGGTTGTTGAAGAGCAATCATCCTGGCCTAGAATACTGAAATTCTAAGTACTTTAGGGCCCAACACAAGCAGTTGCTTCATCGATCATCATCCTATGTTTATAACTTCAGAATTGAAGCTTTTCACTAATTGAAGAGTGTTTAGTAAGACAATGAAGCAGTCTAAACCCCAGGCAGGAAAACCTAGACAGCTTCCAAGATTGGGATGTAAGTGGCAAGTATTATTCAGGCTACACCAGTATCAGAAAATTATTGCAATTGGAGAGGTTAACCACCTTCCCTTATAGTCAATGTCATTGCCATCACAGAATACCCTCCCATCTAAAGGTGGGCATTTCCCAGAAATTAAATTGTAGTCCCAAACAATGCTGTGGCTATTAAAGCAGACCAGAGGAATAAGTATTATGCCATGAGTGACTGTCTACCATCTAAAATGCACTTTAGGAATATGATACAATGCTTTTCACTTGCTTGGATGCTTGCAGCTCCAAAATCGCTTAAATGACTTCACACTGTCTAAAACAAAGTAGTCCATTTGACAGGCAGTACATCCATTTGTTTAAACCCAACCCCTTCACTGTTGTGATACCATGGTTGCATTGTGTACCACCTAAAAGATGCACTGCACCTTCGTGCCAAGACGTTTTTTAGATTAGATTAGATTACTTAATCTTTGATTGCACCTACAAAGCTTCTTGATTTCCACTGTTTAGAAGGTGAGAGAAGCAAATGCATGAGAACACCGTGACCACCAAGCCATAAACCATCTTCGCATATATTACTCTGTTATTGCAGGATCAAGATCCTGTAACTAGCAACTTTATAAAACATTGTGAACTATGGCATTGGATGTTATGACAAAGAAGCATTATCACCATCTCAATCACAGCTATAGATGCCAGCCTTGCCAGCGGTGACAGCATTCCACGAATAATGAAATTTTAAGAAGTGGTTATGTATATAAAATAATTCAGAAAAGTTAACCTATATTCTGCTGCTTACTAGAGTGAAAAGCTCCTTCTCTATGATACTGTACAAAGTGAACTGGAGGAGAGAATTCGGCGCCTTGAAGAAGACCGGCACAGCATTGACATCACTTCAGGTATGCAAGCTACTCAGTTCACATGAAGAGTATATAATGTTCTGCAGATTAGCACTTTACAATGCTTAAGGACAATAAAAACTCTAACATTCTTTAAAATAAACACAAGAAATCTCCAAGTTTTGTGAAGATTTGTAGCTCAGGTTGAGATTCTGGTTGTAGATTTGCTCGCTGAGCTGGAAGGTTCATGTTCAGATGTTTCATCACCATACTAGTAACATCTTCGGTGAGTCTCCAGATGAAGCATTGCTGATGATTCTGCTTTCTATTTATATGTTTGGGTTTCTTTGGGTCGGTGATGTCATTTCCTGTGCTCTTTCTCAGGGGGTAGTAGATGGTGTCTAACCTCATGTGTTTGTTAATCGAGTTCCGATTGGAATGCCATGCTTCTAGGAATTCTCGTGCGTGTCTCTGTTTGACTTGTCCTTGGATGGATGTGTTGTCCCAGTCAAAGTGGTCTCCTTCCTCATCTGTATGTAAGGATATTAGTGAGGGAGGGTCATGACGACATGACCAATCGGAACTTTATCAATAAACACATTGACTTGGACCTGATTTACCACCCCCTGAGAAAAAGAACAGGACATGACATCACCAACCCAAAAAAACCCAAATATATAATAAGAAAGCAGGAATCATTAGCGATGCTTCGTCTGGAGACTCACTAAAGATGTTCCTAGTATGGTGATGAAACATCTGGACATGAACCTTCCAGCTCAGCGAGCAAACCTACATCCAGAACAAGAAATCAAATTGTTGCATCAGTTATAGAACTATGTTTTTGCTTCATTTGTCAACCAACAAATGTGTATAAAGTTACTATGAAACTACTAGTGGTTGATACAAAAATGATTGAATATTTCCATGTTTAAAAACACTGCTTAAATATCTAGATTAATAACTTATTATCTATTTTGTAGAACTTTGGAATGATGAACTACAATCCAGAAAAAATAAGAGGAAAGATCCATTTAGTCCAGACAAAAAGAAAAAACCAGTGGTTGTCTCTGATATCCTTTTTTTAAAACTACATCTTTAGAACAAAGCAAATGCTTCAACAAAGCCCACTAGTAACCAGGCACAAACATCTCCCATTGGCTGTTATCCCTATTGGAAATCTAATAATCTTGCAGAGCTTTTGTTGAAATTAATACCTAAAATATTTAATATTTTAATGTATAATTTAAGACTAATTTCTGGTATAGAAATAGTTTTTATTAATGTTTTTAAAATATGATATTTCTCCATGATAACTTGAAAATGAAAAGATAAAACATGTCTTATTTTAAGCATTCTATTACTGTTTTAAGTATGTATATCATATTTTTAAACTGTAGAGAAACAGAATTAATTTTCAGTTTCTGGGAATTTCCTTAACCATCAAACGTCCTTATGTAGTTTACATGTTACAAGATCTTGATATACTTGAAGACTGGACAACCATTAGAAAAGTATGTTTCTTCATATACTATGCCCCTCATTTGTAGTAATTTTTTGTAAATTGAAATTGTAATTTGAAAGTGACGTTGGAGGAACCAGTGTAGGTGAGCTCACAGCATAGTTTTTAATGTGTAACCTAGCTGTAAGTCTACAGTTGTGAGTGGAGTGGGATTTTTTTCTTGATTATGTTTTATTGAGATCTGTCTGTCTGATGAAATTTTAAAAGTATAAAACCATAAGTACTAAGTTAGCATAGAGCACTTTCTTTTAAGAGCAAAAAGGTGGTGTTATTTTCTGGGTCTATAGATTGTGAAGGAGCAAAGCTTGCCTTTAGTAGAGTGATATGCTCTTCCTGTTAGACGTGGGAGTTTAGGGAGAGTTTCCATGTTACTGATGATTATGTCTGCAGGAAGTGTCTTTGGTTGTGAATCCTATCAGTTTGCATGGATCCATTGGAGTGGTAGTTAGAGGCAGTAAGGAATTTACAGGAGCTGTGGGATAGGACGAATAGCAGTTAAAGGCAGGGAGAAAAGCTGCAGATACAGTCAGGAAAATGGGTTAACCCCAGGAAAGGTAGGAGGGGTGGGCAGGTAGTGTAGGAGTCTTCTGTGGCTATCTCCATTTCAAACAAGTATGCTGTTTTGGAAAAGGTAGGGGATGATGGACAAGCAGCCAAGTTTCTGGTATCGAGACTGGCTCTAATGTAATGAGGGGTACGTCAGGTTCCAAGCAATCAATTGTGATAGGCGACTCTCCAGTCAGAGGCACAGACATACATTTCCGCAGCAAGCAATGAAAAATCAGCGTTTTGTTTTGCCTCCCTGGTGCCAGGATCAAGGATATCTTAGGGTGCAAAATGTTGTCAAAGGGGAAAGGAACCAGCAGGAGGTCATTGTACACATTGGAACTAATGACATAGGAAGGTAAAAGGATGAGATTCTGAAGGGAGAATATATAAAGTTAGGCAGACATTTAAAAAGGAGGCTCTCCAGGGTAATATCTGGATTATTTCCGCTGCTACGTGCTAGTGAGGGTAGGAATAGGAGGATTGGAGCAGATGAATGTTTGGCTGAAGAGCTGGTACAAGGGAGAAGGGTTCACATTTTTGGATCATTGGAATCTGTTCTGGGGTACAAGTGACCTGTACCCCAGAAGGAGGCATTGCATCTGAATTGGAAAGGGACTAATATTCTGGCAGGGAGATTTGCTGGTGCTGCTCAGGAGGATTTATTGAATCATAGTGTCATAGAGATGTACAGCATGGAAACAGACCCTTCGGTCCAACCTGTCCATGCCGACCAGATATCCCAACCCAATCTAGTCCCACCTGCCAGCACCCAGCTCATATCCCTCCAAACCCTTAGTAAGGTGAGGGGGTGGGACCCAGGGAGATAGTGAGGAAAGAGAGCAATCTGAGCCTGGTACAGTTGGGGAAAAGGAGCATGTTAAACAGTCAGGAACAAAGCAAAGAACAAGGTAGGACTGATAAACTTCATTTATTTCAATGCAAGAGGCCTAACAGGGAAGGCAGATGAACTCAGGGCATGATTAGGAACATGGGACTGGGATATCATAACAAGTATGGGGATGGGCTCAGGGATGCACAGGACTGGGAGGAGGGTGTTGGTGGCGGCAGTGGTGGC
Source organism: Chiloscyllium plagiosum (assembly GCF_004010195.1). Classification (NCBI taxonomy): domain Eukaryota; kingdom Metazoa; phylum Chordata; class Chondrichthyes; order Orectolobiformes; family Hemiscylliidae; genus Chiloscyllium; species Chiloscyllium plagiosum. The sequence goes on from NC_057719.1 coordinate 57,050,464, forward strand.
AAAAGATAGGAGGGGGAGTGTTGTTTTTTAAAACTGATAGCATGACTGCTGTACTTGTGAGGGTATTCCTGGGAATATATCCAGGGAAGTAATTTGGGTGGAACTGAGAAACAAGAAAAGAGTAATCATCTTAGTGGGATTGTATTATAGACCCCCCCCCACCCCTGCCAGTAGTCAGCAGGGAATTGAGAAACAAACTTGTAAGGAGATCTCCGTTATCTGTAAGAATCAGAGGGTGGTTATGGTAGGGGATTTTAACTTTCCATCCATAGACTGGGACTGCCATAGTGTTAAGGGTTTAGATGGAGAGGCATTTGTTAAGTGTGTACAAGAAAATTTTCTGATTCAGTATGTGGATGTACCTACTATAGAAGGTGCAAAACGACCTACACTTGGGAGATAAGGCAGGGCACGTGACTGAGGTGTCAGTGGGGGAGCACTTTGGGGACAGTGACCATAATTCTATTAGTTTTAAAATAATGATGGAAAAGGATAGAACGGATTTAAAAAGTTCTAAATTGGAGGAAGGCTAATTTTGACGGTATTAGGCAAGACCTTTCAAAAGCTGATTGGGGATGGATGCTCACAGGTAAAGGGACAGCTGGAAAAGGGGAAGCCTTCAGAAATGAAGTAACAAGAGTCCAGAGACAGTATATTCCTGTTCGGGTGAAAGGAAAGGCTGGTAGGTGTAGGGAATAGAGCCATATGGATATACAGCTTTTCGGTCTGGAGGCCTATGACCAGCGGTCTTCCATAGGGATTGGTTCTAGGTCCTTTTTTCTGTCATTATGTAAATGTAGATGACAATATAGAAGGCATGGTTAGTAAGTTTGCAGAGGACCCCAAAATTGGTGGCATAGACAGTGGAAAAATGTTTTCTAAGATTACAAAAGGATCTTGATCAAATGGTTCAATGGGCTGAAAAATGGCAGATGGAGTTTAATCTGGATAAGTCTGAGGAATTGCATTTTGATACAACAAACAGGGGCAAGACTTATACAATAAATTGAAAGGCCTTGGGTAGTGTTGTCGAACAGAGGGACCTAGGGGTTCAGGTACATAATTCATTGTAGTTTGTCTCACATATAGATAGGGTGGTTAAAAGACATTTAGCACGCTTACCTTCATGGCTTATTCCTTTGAGTATAGGAGTCAGGAAATCATGTTGAGATTGTATAGGACATTCGTAAGATCTCTTCTGAAATATTGTGTCCTGTTATGGGAAGGATAATGTTAAGCTAGAGGGGGTTCAGAAGAGATTTACCAGAATGTTGTCAGGGATCAGGATTTGAGTTATAAGGAAAGGCTAAGATTTTTTCACTGGAACATAGGAGGTTGAGAGGTGACCTTAGAGGTCATGAGGGGTATAGATAATAATAGGTGCCTTTTGCCTAGGATGGGGTATTTCAAGACTGAGGGGCATATTTTAAAAGTGAGAGGAGAGAGATTTTTAAAAAGATATGAGGATGGTTCGCATATAGAATGAAGTTCCTCAGGAAGTGGTGGATGTGGGTGCAGTTATAACGTTTAAAGACACTTAAGTAAGTACATGAATGAGAAAGGTTGGAGGGATATGGGCCAGGAGCAGGCAGGTGGCACCAGTTTAGTGTGGAATTTTGCTCGGCATGGACCAAAGGGTCTGTTTATGTGCTGTACTACTGAGATTTTCTTCCTTCAACTTACTTTGAGCTTCACTGAAGCACTGAAACAGACCTGAGACAGAATGTTGTCATTGAAACATGATGGTGTGCTGAAAAGACAGGCAACTGGAAGCTTAGGGTCATCTTTTACAGGTAGAGCAGAGATGTTCAGCAAAGCGGTCACCATGTCTCTGTTTTGTCTCCCCAATGTAAGGGAGACCATATTGTGAGCAGCGAATTCAGCAGACAAGATAGAATGAAGGGTAGGTAAATTACTGCTTCAACTTTAAGGTGTCTGTTTTTCTCACCAAGAAACTGCCAGATCTGCTGAGTTTTTGCAGCTCTTTCTCTTCATGTTAGTTTTACAGTATACGCAGTGCTGTTTTATGTTGTTGTTAGGCAGATACCCAAATACCCATGAGAGGCTCATCATCTCTCAAGGGAACTTCAGAATGAGCAATAAACTCTAAGCTTGCCAGTGATATGCAGATCCAAAGAAGAAAACAAATTAAAAACTGATCCATTCAGTTCAAATAAAAACATCTGTATAAGCTGTTCAAACATGTTTTGATTGATAGCAGTTTTTGAATTTACAAGTTACTTAAGCTCAACGTTTTACTCAGAGTATCTGTGTAAGTCTCATTTTTTCTTAAATCATGCCTCCTCAGAATTGTTCACACCATACACTTTACAGAAAAGAAAATAAACTCTTTTCCTTTCTTTTTTAAAAAAAAGTGTTTTAATTAAATTTGCTGCAAACTGTTTACTTTCTACTATTTGAGCTAGAGAATTTTAGCACATATTAGAAATGTAAACAAAATAGTGGGACACTCAGCTCGGGTAAGGTGTGAGGAGAAGTATTGATAGATGGCTGACCAGTGATCATCGACTCAAAGATACTTCAGATTGACAACTTTTAACCATGTACAGAGACAAAAAAGTTTGACATGCTGATTATTTCCATCATTCCCTGTATTTCAGATTTCCAGCATTTACACTGTTTTGCTTCATTGTGTGTATTGTGTCACTGCTACTTTTCACATGTTCTTGTTTTAACACGTTTGGCAGTTGAATAACGCTATGCTATACAAGGGCAAGGAAGGTTAAATAAAATTTGAATTATATTAGCTGGAAATAAGATGATTTTGCTATGAGGCTTGATATCTGAGTAACACTCTGAAATATCAGGAACGAGGGGTAGAATTTTCTCCTCCCTGGTTTGGTGTGGGAGACGGTGCAAAAGGTCGGAGAATAAAGAGACAAAGAAAAAAATCAGAAATTCAATGTGAAGAAAACATTATCTTTCCTCTTGAGTCTTAAATGGTGATATCAGAATCCTGCCAATTAGTGACAATGACTTTATTTCTATGCACTTCCACTATTAAAGCCCCAACTTGCCCGATATAAACAGTACTTCCAATTGTCCCTTCCTTCCCTGAGAAACTGGATGGCACAAATTCCTGACATGTAAGTCAGAGCAGGTACCTGCCTGACTGTCAAATGCTTATCTTGCCTATCATTCAAAAACTTCACAACATGTCCCTGCATGTTTGGTGGCCATCATCCTGTTCAACCCATGTAAGTTTGCAGAGGCAAATCACCAGCCTCACCATATCAACATGCTTGTTCTCTGGTCAACCTAGGCACCACTTCAGCCCTTCAACATTTTGCTTTCGAATTTAGGGACACCTGTGACGCGTGCGCGCACACACACACACACACACACACACACACAATAGCATGCTTCTACATATGATACTTCGTATGTCTACTAGCACTTATTCATGCAGTCATTGTGGCTGACAGACTCTGTCTACTTCACATTGCTTTCCTAGCGCATTGTAGACTTCACCACTGACTTAAGCACTGTGAGCCTCTGTGTGGCACATGTTCTTCTTTGGTAGCCTGCAGCTGAGCATTGGTGTCTGGCTTTAACACGGAGGGAAAGGCAGGTAGTTTATTGTGGTGGGGAGCACTGAACACTCAGGGCGAACATGTCACTGTACCAAGCCAACATCTCCCCTGCAGCATGTGGCAGCAGTTTATATGCAAACCCAAGGTATGTGATTCACACAAGTCAGTGTGTGAAAGTCAGAAGTGCAGCAGTTCTTCGGGTGAAGGGGATATGTTCAGTCACAGGATATCACCACAGTCAGTCAAGGGGTTCATTCTATTTCAGACCAGGCAGTGTGCAGTGATCAATCAGGGTCTTGATTTTACAAGAATCCAGGGACTTCTGTCTTTGCAATTCAACAAATGGGCCATAGTCAGTCCTGCAGGTGAAGTGCAAACAATCCAGACATTACAGATAGGTCAATCATGGTGCTGTAGAAACATCAGTCAGGGTTGGTTGGGCCAACCTTTCCTGCAGTAAGACAGTGTGGGATTGAGTGGGGCAGATGTGAATGAAAGAACAGCTAATGTGATGCATGAGCAGGACAGGTGGTGGGTGTCGTCTGGGAGTAGGAGCCACAGACTGCAGGAAGGGTTGATGTTTTGGGAAAACCAGGTGAGAGAGAGCCATTAAGTGGACATGATGCATGTAATCCTCAGAGTTGTAGTCTTTGATTGGTGAGAGGCATTTGAGTCTAAAGTAACCAAGCAAAGGTAATGGTGTTTACCCATGCAGAGCACAAAAGATCATTTACCATCTCTCTTTTTGTAATTATCCTTTTTTTAATCAACCTATTGGAGATATTATTACATGCCCCTGAAGCAGGTGGGACTTGAATCCAGCTCCTTCAGTTCATGAATGGGAACACAACTGCTGAGCCACAAGAGGGCTCCTAAAAGGGATTGAAGCCTCAACTTTCAGACTTGTAGACAAGCAGGCAATAGCACTGAGCTACGTCTCTGACTTAATTGACTATCTTACAGTATCTAGGAAATAGCACTGAACTGGCTGCAACTTAGGTCCAGGCTGGCTTTGTTGGGTATTGTGGCCTCCTGCTGTGGATCACAAGAAAAAGGACTGTCCTCTTCTTCACCATCCCATCCACCAAGACCCCCAGGTCCATGTTCACAAAGCAGGGAGAGTGAACTTTCCTTCAAACCATATCCTTTGTGTAATAATTAAACACCACAGTGTGAGGAGTCATTCTTGGCTTGTGGAATCTGAAGTGCAGCTGGGCATTGTGAGATGCCAGCGACCTAAATGTTAGATGATCCTAGCAATGGTGAGTATTTCTACCTATCTTACTGTGTAATTTTCCACAAGAGGCCTACAAAAGTCTGTTTGTATAATTAATGAGTGGAAAAGTGGAAGATTATATGAGAAAAGTCACCTTGACATTCATTAATATAAGTAAAGATATAATTAAATGAAATAACTAGGTAGCTAAGGGTTTCAGGACAGGTGATGTATCACAACTGCAGTAAGTGCAATTTCCTGGATGTCACTTTGTTCCACAGCAGACATGACTGCAGCAAGTGTTTCAAGATAGGAGTTCTGGCTCAGGTTGAACTAGAGGCTGAACTGCACGACGTCAGGGAGTGGAGGATTTATCTGAATCGCTGTACCTGGAAGCAGACACACCTCTTAGGATTGAGTGAGATCATAGAATCCCTACAGAGTAGAAACAGGCCATGTGGCCCAACAAGACCACACCAACCCTCCAAAAAGTGTCCCACCTAGACACGTTCCCTTACCCTATTAGTCTACATTTCCCATGATTTAATGGATCTAACCTACACATCCCTGAACGCTGTGGGCAATATAGCATGCCCAATTCACCTAATTTGTACATCTTTGGATTGTGGGAGGAAATCGCAGACACAGGATAAATGTGCCAATTCCAAACAGTCGCCCGAGGCTTGGATTGAACCTGGGTTCCTGGCACTGAGGCAGCAGTGCCAACCAATGAGTCACTGCCACCCTTGTTTGATTTGGTCAGTATTCAGAGGCAAGATAGTATGATTTAGAGTGAGGTGGGTAAGGACAGACCTAGAGGACAGGAGTGAGGAAGCCTCATTCTTTGCAACTGTCTAGCATGTTTGAGATCTTAGCATGTTTGAGAATAAGGTGAATATGCTAACTGATCATGGCATTATGGTGAAGGAAGCCATTCGAGTGGTGTTGGAGAGTAAGAAGGAATGTTGTGTAGTAGGGACAGGATAGTGAGGGGGGATTGACATCATTCTCTGCAGCAAAATGTGAGAGATCAGTATTGCCCTCCCAATGCCAGAATTCAGGACATTCACCTCGGGCTGGTGAGGAACTTGCATGGTGAGAATTCAGTCATTGTGGTCCATGTGGGTTCAATGACATTGGCAGAACAAAAAAAGGAGATGTTGCAAAATCTGTATGAGGAGCTGGGTGCCATATTAAGAAGGTGAACCTTAAAGGTCAGAATCTCTGTATTATTACCTGAGCCAGTAAAAATTGGCATAGAGTTAATCAGATTAGAAATGAATACATAGTTCACGCACCCCAGTGTGAGAGAAATGGTTTCTGGTTCATGGAGAACTGGCACAGATTTTGCAGAAAGTGGAATTTGTACCAAACAAACAGGCTCCATCTGAACAGTGCTGGCATCAGTGTTTGTTGTCCATTGCATAACCAGGAAATTGAGAGGAATTTAAACTAAGTAATGATACGTAGGTATATAATTTGGAAAATGTAGCAAATCAGTAGAGTTGAGGCCAAAGACAAAGTTATTATAATGGGAAATGATACACTGTAATAAGAAGACTTCCAGAATTGGCTGCAATCATTAGCCAAGCTGTCCCAGTACAACTACAATACTAGCATCTACTAGGCAGTATGGAAGATTGCACAGTTTTATTTTGCTCATGAAAAACATGGCTAATGCGATCTGACCAATTGTTGCCCTGTCAACCTACTCCATCAGTGAAGTGGTGGAAGGTGTTGTTAACAGTGATGCTTGCTCTGTATTGATCTGCTCGTTGATGCTCAACTGGGTGCTGCCAGGGCCAATCAGCTTCTGTCCTCAAAACTTTAGTTGAAACATGGACCAAAGAATTGAACTCCAGAGATAGGATTTGAATGATGCCCTTATCATCAAGGACACATTTGATTTGAGTGTGGCATCAAGTAATCCTAGCAGAATGGAAATCAGTGAGAATCAGGAAGAAACTCTGGTTGGAGTCATACCTAGCATAAAGAGAAAGGTTGTGGTTGTTGGAAGTAAATCATTTCAGTTCTAGACATCTCAGTATGGGTTCCTCAGGTTAGTATCATAGGACCAACCATCTTCAGCTGTTTAATTAGTGATCTTTCCTCCATCATAAGACCAAAGTGCAGATGTACCCTGTGCAATGTTTAGTACCATTTGTTTTGCTGCGACCAGTTCTTAACAACTGAATCCAAGTTGATTGAAAGCAGATCTGGACATTTCTCACAAGTCTACTGCAGTCAGCAATCTAACTTAATTGACAGGAAATTTGGTGGACCTGAGGAGTCATCATATTTTAATGTATTGTTTCTGGACCTCGATCCAGATGGGTTGGGTTTATTAATTTTTTTTCACTAAAAAGCATAAGGGTTTTCAGAACTTTATTGAAATTCTGTCATGATGATCAGTTTAGACTTGAAGCTATCTGATTTGGCCCACCATGTATAGTGTGCCTTAAACAGGTTACGTTTAAAGTTTTTTTTTGCTGTCTTGGAATGATTTTGATATAGTACTTGTATCATTGTTTCTCATGATGCATGTCACCATTTAAGTAATTAATTTAACTACTCTTTCATTCCAGTCAAATGCTCCAATTAGATTTTTTTATTTTGTATACCTTAATTATTTTCACAACCCCATTCCAAATTATGGAATAAAATAGATAAACTAATGAGTTTTTCTCTGTGTGCGTGAGTGAATGAGATATAGAACTCCTAAAATCTTTCAGCAAGTTAAATTTAATACACTGAATTTTGTTTCATCAGGCAATGGCTACGCTTGGACCACATAGAGTTAAAGCAGATGGTGAGTTGAAGTATAAAATTTTAATAATATTCTAACATTTTATTACTGCCATTAAACTGTATTTACATTTTTTTCATTTAAACTTTAGCATCCAAAACAGAAAAACAACTTCACAGCGCCAGATCAGAAGATGGCAGGTTATTTTACGATGGGGAGTGGTACAGCCGTGGGCAGACTATATGTATTGACAAGAAAGATGACTTTCCTATAAGGCAATTATGTTTTTTTTTCCTTAAATTATTGAACTATTTGCAATTGCAGCAAACTTTGTTTTAACCGGCACATTATGAACTTGCACTCTTGATAAACTAGCAAAATGTATATACTCCGAACCGGATGTTTAGTGTATTATCGCTATCTCCGCGATGTCCAAGTAGTCAGTTGAAGGTGCGATTGAGAAGGCTCTCTGCCATTAAATTTTATTTAAGGCAAAGTTAATTTTTTTGTTGAAGGATTTAAGCTTTAAATGAAGTGAAACAGCAAAGTGCATACCCCCTGCATTACTTTTCTTTTATTTAGTGTGTATTTTGACATTAATTATGTGGACTACTTGATCAACCAGAATATTTTATCAACTGGCACACTCCTGGTTCCATAGGTGCTGGTTAATAAAACGTTTCTTGTACTCAATTTGTTGACTAACTGTAATTTGGAGATATTGACTTAATCCATACATGAAGAAGTTGTTTCCTTAAAAATATGTTCAGCCTCATTGCTTATTTTCACCTAACAAAGGTTTGATCCTACAGTAAATGTTACAAGTTTGGCCGAGTTAGTTTCTTCTAATATAATAATAAAGATACCAAGGATTGATTTGTGCTGCGGCGTAATAGTTTATTTTCCATATTAAATTCCCAATCTTAGATGTAGTTTTATGGAGGAGGGCCCACAATCTTCATAATTGGCAGTCTGAAATAAAAACAGAAAATATCAGGAATGCCCAGCAGGTCAATGAAAAGAAAATTAACATGCCCAATTCTGATGGAAGGCCATCAACCTGAAAAGGTAGAGGTGTAATCGTGTTTTAAACTGGCGAGGGGAGGGGTGGGGGGGGCATAGATGTTGAGTGTGAGACTAACAACAAAAAAATCTGTCATGCGCAGAGCGGGAGAAATTAAATTAGAGAAGTGTTCAAGGGACATAGGCAAAAGGAGTGGTGATGGGACCAGTAAGGAAACAAAAACATTGTTTGGAGGAGGTGTGAAAAGTCAGTCATGAATAACTGCTATCCAGAAGTCATTGGCATTCGAACATAGCAACATAAGGGCAAGAATATGCAATAGAAATGCCTGTAGGCATATTTGGCTGACATTATACTAATAGCACTATAGTTATCCCACATTTAAGACTTCTATTAGGTTTCTTTAAAAAAAACTCTAAGAAACAGTTGAACTGAGATCACTTTCTCATTACAAACAATGTAGCAATGGTGGGTTAAACTCCTGACCAATATCTTGTACAATTAAAAACATATTGGCTGCTTTGAACCTAGTTACTCTTTGGAGAGTCTCTGTCGACTTGTTGGACCAAATGGCCTGTTTCCTCACTGTAGGGATTCTATGATTCTTTAAAATGTTAAAAATGGACTAAGCATCCTTAGTAACCATGTGCTATAGTTCTTGGCACATGTGTGTTAAACTGAGGACAATCTACCTATTTGGTTCCTAATTTACAAGCTACATTAAAATGAAGTGCACTAAGATGTGGAGATGCTGGCGTTGGACAAGGGTGGACAAAGTTAAAAATCTCACAATATCAGGTTATAGTTCAACAACTTTACTTGAAAGTACAAGCTTATACCCTATACCCGAAACATTGACTTCTCCACCTGTTGCTGCCTGTTTGCTGTGCTCTTCCAGCCTCCTGCATGTCTACATTCCATGATAGGACAACACTTACTTAACAATTGAGTGTGCTAAAGCTAATCTGAAAATTATTATTAAGTGTATCAATCAGTCTTGCAATGTTGGTTTTAATTTGCTAAAAGCTATATGTATTCATATGCAAGGCCATGTCCTTCGCAAACAGAAAGAACATGCCCCATGTTTCACTTTTTCAATTAAACAAAGGCTTGGTGAATATCTGTTCCTTGGTGCATGAATGATTTGACCAATCAAATCAGGACCTTTTTTTTAATATAAATTGTTGTTCCTTTTGAAATTGTGTTTTTGTTTTCCTTGATGAGTGCAAGACTCCAAGCTTGAACAACATTTCTGTTTTTCAGCTGTATTCTAGTGTAAGTAATGTCCTTTGTAGTACAGCTATATGTATATGTAACTTGGAAGACATGTATGCTGCTTCTTATTCCTCGCAATCATCCCACTTCATACACTATTTCTCACCATTCGAAAGGAGAGTCCAAAATCAGTTACTCATCTTAATGTAGTGCTGCTTGGCATTTGACCCCTGGGCTAGACATGCTGTAGGTGACTGTTACCCACACACCTTTCAATTCAGAACAATTGGTAACTTTTCTTTGTCAGTGATTATGTCTGGTATATGAGGACAACACGCTTGTAACAGACAAATTTGGAAAACAAAATTGGTTAAGTGCTGCTCTATTCAACCAAGAACAATAAGTTTAGCTTGTCAATAATAGTTTGTAACATTATTTTCTACCTACGTCCATTTCTGCCTTTCTCACACACTATATGCAGGTGATTTACAAAATATCTTCATTTAATTTTTTTCTCTGTTTAACGTTTTTCAGGTTTTGTTGCAATTTGCATCAGATACCAATGACTCACTGGATTACCTATACTTTAAGATGAAGGATTGCAGCTGAGGCTGTAAAATTATGGTGTGAAATTTAATAGTTTGAAACTGCTCATTCTTTATTTTGGATATTTGTGCACTCTGGCATTATCACTAAACAGAACATTAGAATGTTCTGAAAGTGTCCTAAGAAAATATTCTCAATCAAAGGAATAATTTAACTTTTTGGATTTATTTTTAGTGCCACAATAACAACCATCAACAACGATGAAGTATGGTTTAAGAGGACAGACAACAGCAAATCAAAACTTTACATTTCTCAATTGCAGAAAGGAAAATATACCATCAAACATATGTAGCTTCATAGTGCTAATGTGAAGTGTCTTTTTGTATGAATTTTTTGTATTGTCTACAATAATGAAGGTGCTGTGACATCTCGATTAAAATTAATGAAAAACAGTTAATTCCATTTGCAAAAATATCTAGTGAGGAAGAGTTAATTGAGAATGAAATACTTTATATATGTCACCATCTTTTTTTCCATTAAGTAAACCAAAATTTGTATTTGTTTATTATCATTGTGTACACTTCAACTACTCCCCCTCTTGTTTGTACAAATGAAAGGATTTATTTTGCCAGATCTGTGACCTCTGCTTCAAGGAACTTGCTTCAAGCTATACCAGAGGCAAATAAGGTACCTATTCAGTGTGTACTTGCATTGCTTCTGAATTTGAGACCCCCAATAGTGCCAAACTGTACCTTGTCCCACCTGTTACAGTTGAACCACTGAACATTAGACACCATCATATTCATACGAATGTAGTACCCGGTTGTACCTGATTTAAAAAATCTGATGGTACTTAAAAGTTTTCAATCAATAATTTAGCCCTTTACACTGGTGTCCAACACATGGTTGTTGTGTTGGAATGGACCAAACAGTGGATGGAATAAATGTGAAAATGCTACAGTGTTAACAGTTGGCCTAATGTGTAGAACGTTACATTATAGAGCCATATTTGTTTTCATTTTCTGAATTTCAAGTTTAGCAAACAAAGACACAAATAGATCGTGGTGCTTTCATCCAATTGTATTGTCTTTACCAGTTACTGTCTTTTAAGAACATTATAAGAAAATAAGACTTTTGAAAGTGTGCAGTTTGTTGGTAAATACATTTGTCAGTTGTTTATGTTCTTGAATAGTTTTTGTGATTTTATTTGTGGAAATAATTTGAACAAATTAAATGACATTTGCTGAGCATGACCAGTCTCTATTTTATATAAAGGCAGTGAAATTGAATTAAGTACTTATTTCCGCTTGTGGTTTTGTGTAAACTGCAACTTTTTTTTTGTTGGATCAATATGCAGTATATTTTTGATTAAATATAAGCAAAAAAAGTTACACAATTCTACTACTCGGTTGGATGGTAAAATCTTCCTACTACACCTGATGAATTTAGAGAATTTCCTGCCATTTGATGTATTGGCTACTGCATGTAAATGAAATAAGACAATTAAAGTGAGGTCCAGTTAAAGTTTTTCACCCTTCACCATGTGCTATCATTTGTGCTAGAATAATCTCTTGGTTACAAAGCCCTGCTCTTATACACACACCTTGTTTATTGAAGGATTTTACATTTTGTTGAGTGTGCCTACATGTAAAATAAGTGTATAATTGTCGGCACAATATTGTAACGCTTCAATTGTCACCTCTATTTCTCTCAGTATGGTGTGGTCTCGCTGGTTTGAGAAGCACCTAGATATGAATTGTCTGGGAAATTGATTGCTGTGTGTAGACCTATCATGAATTTACAATTTGTATGCATTTCCTCAGTCTGTGTGCAATGTGAACAAAAATGATGGACGTTGGTTACTTTTGCATGAAAATGGAATTTTAAAACTGCAAATGGGTCATGAACAAACTTTATTATGCAAGTTGTGTTTATTACCATGTTAATAAAAACCCTTTTTAGCATTTTCTGCCTTTCTTTTACATCATTCCATGCATTGAAAAATTTACGCTTTTGACAAGGTTACATAGATAAAATAATTTTACAAGACTTATTATCTGTAGAACTAGAAAGTTCCAATTTGTCTTCAATTCTTGTAACAACAGATAAGTGTCCCAATTTGCTATGTACATTTTGGCTAGACAAGCTGGAGGCTGGAAGAACACAGCAAGCAAGGCTGCATCAAAGGTGGAGAAGTCACTCTTTTTGGGGATAACCCTTCTTCAGGACTGGAGTGGGGGTAAGGGGAGCTGCAGATAAAGGGGAAGTTGGGGTCAGGGTGGTGAAGTGGGGATACGTGAAGACAGGTAGAGGGTATGACCTAGTTGGTCAATGACCAGAATGAATCTGGTAGGGGGCTGGGAAGTGAGTCAGGGGAATGGAAAGGAGATTATTTGAAACTGGAAAACTCGATGTTAAGTCCTCCAGACTGTAGGCATCCCAGGTGGAAGGTGAAGTGGTGTTCTTCCAATTTGCAGTTTGTTTTGTGTGGCAAAGGAGGAGATCAAGTATGGTCATGTCAGACAGGGAGTGGGAATGGGAATTAAAATGGGCGGTGACTGCGAGGTCCGGTCAGCCCCTGCGGGCCTGGCTGAGATGTTTGGCGAATTATTCTTTAAGTTTACGTTTGGTCTCCCGATGTAGAGAAGACCACATTGGGAGCACCTGATGTGGTAAATTAGGTTGGAAGAGAGGCAGGTGAACCTCTGTCTCACTTGGAAGGACTGTTTGAGGTCCTGGATGGAGATGAGGGGGGTGGTGTGTTGGCAGGTTTTGTGTCTTTTCTGGTTGCAGCTCAACAAATAGTTTTTCAGTTTCCTATCTGATAGGGCCTCCTGTACATTTTGGTGGCCTGTGGAGTAAATGTCATCTATACATTAATTATTGTGCAGGATTTAAAAGCAATCCTGAGGCTTGTTGGCTGGAATTAACCATTTTCGTTAAAAGAAAATTTGGGAGAACACATTTGAGATTATCTGCATTCAATATTCCTTTAGTCTGTATGAAGGCATTCAGATAATTAGTTGAATTTCATTCAATTGAATAGAATCATTATTCAAGTAGCACATCATTCAGGAATGATCATTAAGTCTCCACTAATTGAGACCAAAATTACTAAAGCCTGCAGTTGTTTAGAAAATCTTATGGAATAAGTCACTGTAAATTTACCTTAATGCAATTTCTCACTAAAAAATGTGTATACCATGAGCTATATTTTTAATGGTGTGGGTGGCAAATTTCTTTACAGCCCTCAACCCTAAAAGAATTTTATATTACCATTGCCAAATATGCTTTACAACTCTGTCTTTAGGTGAGTAAGTCTTCAAATTTGCTGATCCCTCAGTGTTTTAAGCAAGTGATGACCTTATTTGATTTTACTGCAATCAAATGTTAAAAACAAAGTGATTATTATTTGAACAATTTATCTTTTTGTGAGAATTTGTGCTGGCTGCTGTTAGACTGGAGTTATTGTGTGCAACTAGGGTCAGTTTGAGTCTGTCTGTTTAACCAGTGTCTGTTTTTGTACATTGACATATGGTTGGCACACTTGCCAGAAGTGCCATATAAAAATGAGAGCATTAGAAAATTAAAATTATTTCAAAAGTTAGAAGTATTTTCTATTATCTTTATTTGACATTGAAAGATTTTTATTTCCCTGTCTCAATTAGTTTATGATGGCAAATTATACTGTACTTAAGTAATTGTGCATTGCTGGTTTACTTCCAAATGTAGCCTGGTCTCTTAATCCACAATAGCCAAATCCTGCAACATTTTAACAATTTACATCCTGCATTATTCTATCACTGTCAATTTGTGTTGTTCAAAGCTCTTTAAAATGAATACAGTAAGTTTTGTTCATTTTTTTTTAATCAATGACTGATTACTGTCTCCAAAACAAGCACACAATTGTAGATAAATACAGTTGGATGCATTTAAATAAATAAACTACTGCAGACCAGAAGTGGAATGTATGTGTTACTTAATGCTGCCTCAGGATTGAATCTGGATCGATGAAAAAAAATCTAACCTGTAACTTGAATAAGCCTGAGTTCAGACAGATCTTATAAAAGAATAATGCAAAACCTCACCACCTTAATTGTCTAATTTGTGATCCAACTTTCCCTTTGTATATTAATCTATGTATAAATTATATATGATGGCAGTGATCATGAGTATTATTTGGAAAATCTAAATCAGATGATTCAAGCAGTGCTATTGAAAAGTTAGTGCAGGCTTTTGTACAATAAGCTAATAAAACTAAAATAGTTTGGCTCTAAAATGATACTGACTTTTTTTCTTGGATCGATTTTTCTTATAATCGAATGGATTTTATTCATCTTTGGGAGCATTTTAGCAAACATTGATCAACAAAGACTAGTTTTTGCAAGGTACCTGCAATCACATTTGCATCCAAATTACTCCAGGACATTAAATTCTTTAACATTTTGGCCCAAAGATGACAATTTTCCTCTTATATAAGTTGATTTATCACTGATGTGGTAATAATGAATGTTCCAGCATGTTTGATGTTGGAATGGAGAACAGAGGCTGATTAATTCACGAGGCACAGCCAAGTGCTTTAATCTGCTCAAGCTCCCCAATTCTAGTCTAAAAATGCTAGAACATTCATTATCACTATTAGTGGATAGATGAAATTCAATTATGATGCAACTATTATGCCCTGGCAGTTGAGTTTGTTTTCAGGATGCAAGACTTTTATCGTGTATTAATTTTCTGTTCTTCCTCTGTCCAGCAGGTCAATGTGCTGCATCTGTTGTATAGTTGAAGAGAGTTAATAAGCTTTCTGGTTTTGATTGCCATTTTGCTTCTCATTTTCAACCAACATCACTGGTTTTCTGCAATGTGAGAGAGAGCCAAATGGATAAGTCCCCACAGGTTGGCAGCTGTGCATCCATGTGTTGATGCAAGGAAACTGGATCCCTCCTGGCCCTAGGCTAAAGCTTTCAAAGAACCTGGAAGGCTTTGCCTTCGGATAAGGTGTGCTGTTTGACTGACAGTTGGGCATGCTTTGGCAGCAATGAGCCTATCCAATAGGCAAAGGGAAATAGACTTAACACAGAGTTGACCACTATGGAGCACACCATCATCTTACAAGACAGACGTCTACGATGCTTTTACTTTAGTTGGAACACTTAAAACAGTTGTCTAATAAAAAGAAGATAATTGATTCTGAGGGATGGTGGTTTTATGTGCTGGTAATTTTGTTTCAAAGTGAGGACCTCATACATCTCAATAATTTAGCCATGAAATACTTATTTAGATCATAATACATCACAGCTTTTCTTTCTTTACACAGTAAACGTTTCATTATCTGGCATCGATGGAACCAGGAATGTGCTAATTCATCGATATCCCAGATAATCAATAGGTCCATGTACTCCATGTAAAAACACGCTAAGTTTAGATCGGAGTGGTGCTGGAAAAGCACAGCAGGTCAGGCAGCATCCGAGGAGCAGGAAAGTTGACGTTTCAGGCAAAAGCCTTTCATCAGGAAGGGCTTTTGCCTGAAATGTCGATTTTCCTGCTCCTCGGATACTGCCTGACCTGTGCTTTTCCAGCACCACTCAGATCTAAACTCTGGTTTCCAGCATCTGCAATCCTCACTTTTGCCTAGTAAAAACACACTAAGTACTGTAATAGAAACAATGCGGGTGGTTTACACATCACATTTTATTTACAGCATATATCACCTAAGTAATAATGCAATTTTGCCTTAAATAAAACTTAACGGAGAGATCCTTCTTACCCGCACCCTCTACTGACTACTCGAACATTGTGCTAGATCGCAGTCTTTGAGGAGAAATCGACTCGAAATTGAATCAACTGTTGAGATTTCATGTGACCATTCGATTGAACTGCAAGTACATTTACATGAAGAAAAATAAATTTAACAAACTATAATAATTGGATGGAATGATAAGTAAACTTCGTGTTATTTGAGGTATATACTTTTTGCTGGTTTATCATGATTCTAGTTTCGTAATGTGTTGGATTGTTGTAATTACAAAATCGAATAAGCTGAGAACATCTTTAATTAAAGGAAAAATCAATGGGTGTGTTGTGTCACAGAGGTGATGTACCTATTGGAAGTAGAGCATATTATTCATAATGTTGCTTAAGTGTAAGTCAAGTCTGTAAATGTTCCAATTTCAAATATGCAAAGGTCATCTTCTATACACAAAGTATAACAATCTATTAAAATACTCTGATATTTCAAATTAACTTTAGATAGTGACAACATACTTGGCTGATCCTTGGGATGATGCAGTGGTGTTATGAGGAAAGGTTAAACAGATTGGTCAATGCTCTCATATTTAGTAAACGTGAAGTGGTATTATTGAAGCATAAGATTCTGAGGGGGCTTCAGGGGTCGATAACAAGAGAATATTTTCCTTCAAGGGAGAATCTGGAAAAGAGACAGATTGAATATTAATATTTCATAATTCAGTAACTAGTCAATTCTGGAAACCTATATACAACCCCTTTTTGGTAATGATGGTACTACAGAGTTGTAAACCCATGCTAAACCTTTTGGTGGCAGTAAACTCTGACAGAAAATGGGTTGCATGCGATAACGTGATTTAAAATCAACATTTTTGAATTGAGAATATTTAAAGTCTATCTTTTGCTATTCATTGCAATTGTTAAAAATCCTTTTCTTCCTAAATATGTTTTCAGTTTATCATTTTTAAAGGGGAGATGCAATGTACCTTAATTCATTGCTCGTGACTGCAGTACAGGCTTATATCCAGAAGGTGGTAAGTATGAGCTAATACTGAACAAACAGAACTTGAGAATTAGAAGTGTAGTCGTGGGGTGGGAAGGGAATTCTCACTTCACAATTCAATAATTGGAAATGTAAGAGTTTTGTTAAGCTACAAGGTGCTATAATTGGCTTCAATTTATTACCCATTTGATGGGATGGATATGGCAGATCTAAGTTGTTCTTGCAAAGCTTTTCTACTCGTGGACTATAAAGGTTTCCAAGTGCCGAGTTGTTGATGCTAGCTGCGGTTCTGACATTTAGAAAGTTGTCGTCGACATTGAATTCTGCGCACCAGTTTTTAATCACACTTTCTGTTTAGCAGGCCAACTGCTGTCGTGTTTTTGATCTTTTCTATATGTGACATCCAGTTATTTTTGATATTTAAAGTCCTAGAGTCATAGAGATGTATAGCATGGAAACAAATCCTTTGGTCCAACTCTTTCATGCCGACTAGATATTCCAACCAAATCTAGTCCCATTTGCCAACACTTGGCTCATATACCTCTAAACCCTTCCTATTCATATACTCATCCAGATGCCTTTTAAATGCTGTAATCGTAATAGCCTCTGACAGTTCATTCCATAAATGCACCACCCTCTATGTGAAAAAGTTGCCCCTTAGGTCCCTTTTATATCTTTCCCCTGTCACCCTAAACCTATACCCTTCAGTTCTGGACTTCTCCACCCCAGGGAAATGACCTTGTCTATTTATCTTATCCATACCCTTCATGATTCTATAAACCTCTATAAGGTCACTCCTCAGTCTCCTCTCCAGTCTATCCAGCCTCTCCGTATAGCTCAAATCCCCCACCCTGGCAACATCCTTGTAAATCTTATCTGAACCTTTCAAGTTTCACAACATCCTTTTGGTAGGAAGGAGACCAAAATTGCACACAGTGTTTCAAAAGTGGCCTAACCAATGCCTTGTACAGCCACAACATGACCTCCTATATTCAGTGCTCTGTTCAATAAAGGAAAGCATACCAATCACCTTCTTCACTATCCTATTTACCTGCGACTCTACTTTCAAGGAACTATGAACCTGCACTCTAGGGCTTCCACTCTGAAAAGCAACCTTCCACCACAACCCTCCGTCTTCTACCTTTGAGCCAGTTCTGTATCCAAATGGATAGTTCTTCCTGTATTCCGTGAGACCTAACCTTGCTGACCAGTGTCCCATGAGGACCCTTGTCAAATGCCTTACTGAAGTCCATATAGATCACATCTATCGCTCTGTCCTCATCAATTCTCTTGGTTACTTCAAAAAACTCAATCAAGCTTGTGAGACATGATTTCCCATGCACAAAGCCATGCTGACTATTCCTGACCAGTCCTTGCCTTTCTAAATACATGCAAATCCTGTCCCTCAGGATTCCCTCTAAAAACCTTCCCACCACTGATGTCAGGCTCAGTGGTTTGTAATTCCCTGGCTTTTCCTTACCACCTTTCTTAAATGGTGGCATCATGTTGACCAACTTCCAGTCTTCCGGCACCTCGCCTGTGACTATCAAGGATATAAATATCTCAGCAAGGGGCCCAGCAATCACTTCCCTAGCTTCCCATAGAGTTCTAGGGTACACCCGATCAGGTCCTGGGGATTTATCCACTTTTATGCATTTAAAGACATCCAGCACCACCACCTCTGTAATATGGACAATTTTCAAGATGTCACAATCTATTTCCACATATCCTATATCTTCCGTGTCCTTCTTCACAATAAACACTGATGCAAAATATTTATTTTGTATTTTCCCTATCTCCTGCAGCTCCACACATAGGCTGCCTTGCTGATCTTTGAGAGGTCCTATTCTCTCCCTAGTTACCCTTTTGTCTTGAATGTATTTATATGCAAAATATTTGTTTTGTATTTTCCCTATCTCCTGCAGCTCCACACACAGGCTGCCTTGCTGATCTTTGAGAGGTCCTATTCTCTCCCTAGTTACCCTTTTGTCTTGAATGTATTTATAAAATCCTTTGGATTCTCCTTAACCCAGTTTTGCCAAAGCTATCTATGTCTCCCTTTTGCCCTCCTGATTTACCTCTTAAGTATACTCTTACTGCCTTTATACTCTTCTAAGGATTCATTCAATCTCCGCTGGCTACCTTACATATGCTTCCTTCTTTTTCTTAACCAAAATTTCGTAGTCATCTAGATTTCCCTACATCTAGCAGCCTTTCCTTTCACCCTAACAGGAATGTACTGTCTCTAGACTCTCGTTATCTCATTTTTGAAGGCCTCCAATTTTCCAGTTGTCCCTTTACCTACGAACCTCTGCCCCCAATTAGCTTTTGAAAGTTCTTGTCTAATACTGTCAAAATTAGCCTTTCTCCAATTTAGAACTTCAGCTTTTAGATCTAAAATAATCCAAATTAAGGTTGAAGTAATTCCTAAGAATTCGAAAAAGCAATCTGCTGATGAATGAAGCTAACCGGGAGGTGAGAGATGGCCTTTTCAGTGTCTTACAACTTGTAGGTGAATCTGCAGATGCACAGTAACTCAGGATGTGAAATTATGACTCATAGTAACATATCCATTCCCATGCCATGGACACTGCTGTAAATAAGTGAAATAGATTTTATGCACATATTTTGTGTTTTGTAACTTGCCTCCATTGTATTTTGCTGGAAAAATCATTTTGCTTTCATGAAGAGAAGTTGGACCATATTTAGTCAGGTGTAATTTGCTCCAGCTCAGAGACCCTTTATAAAAAGTCTGCTTTGGATTGAAAAAGTATAATGTGCTGTCCTAAATCCTGTCTTGATACCAACTCATTGTTTGACAAATAGTGGCAATAACACTCTGAATAAAGTTTTATTGCATCAGCTATTTACAAAAATACCATGTAAAGATTATAAATACATGGAAGGTATTCAATAGTTTAACTATTCATTTCCTTCTCAAATGCCCCAGAGTTCACCTGAAACCTATTTGAAATGAGCAATCTTTAGCATATTAATTTATTGGTCTATAGAATGAAAATTTGCTTTGATTTAAATGAAAAAATATGTATCCAAAGTGGTTTGTGCATGTAATTTATGTCATCAAGAAGATTAAACAAAACAGCATTATTTTTTTTCCACTGCCCTGTATTCTTTCCTCCCAAAAGCATAGAGATTGAGCATTGCTTTCAGCCCACACAAAATAACCAATTGTAAGTACAGAGCTGGATAATGTGGGTAGTTGTGTCCTCAAAGTATAATGGAGGTGGGAGAAAAAAATCACTTTAGCATTTAATTTTTAAATATTTTAAGTAAGGTTTTCTATTCAATTTTGCTGCCCCTTCCAAAGCAAAGGTTGCTAAGGAAAATGTTAGTTGCTATATTCTGTGTATCAATTAACATATTTGAATGCAGTAATAAGTGTGCTCTATTCTCAGTTCTGTCTCTATTACAGTCTCTCTCGATGGGATTCTTTGTTCTTCCCTGAATATGGAGATATTAATAAGGTCTAACTCACAGCACAGAGATGTCACACACAGTATTCAGTGCCATCTAGTTCAGTCACAGACATTTCTTCACCTATTTAAAATTTTCTTTCCCATCTAACTAATAAATAACAAAATTCAGTTTTATGAAGATACAAAATTGTTACTGAACATTTTTTTGCCAATGCATTTAATTATCTGAAAGTCACAATTTCATAAGGCATTTTTTTACTTGCGAGTAACACGCTAAATATTGCAGATGTTGGAATTCTGAATTAAAACTCAATGTTAGAACTACACTGCAAGTCTAACCAAATCTGTGGAGAGAGAAACAGAGTTCACATCAGATCTGTTCTAGAAATAGTGGTGAGGTTAGGAGTAATTTTGAATGTTGCAGATTGGAATGGACCAAGAACATAGAAATGGTATGCATTAGGGACCAATGCAATCAAATTCTGGAAATTTTGAGAAGATAACTGTCCCTTATTTCTTGTGCTCCACAGTTGCCACTGAATATTCCAGCATTTTCTGTTTTTTATTTAACTAATGAATCAGTTGTTCTGAGAGTGATTTAACTCAGGTGGCTGGATTATTGTACATGATGCAGAGTGACACCTGGAATGCAGGTTCAATTTATACCAGCTTTTTTTAAAAATATCTTTATATACACAGTCACTTAAGTAGTTCAGTTCTGTACAGCAGCATATGAAGAAACAAAACAAGCATTGGAGTTTGACTCAATCCAGTAAGCAAACCATCGGCATTTCTTACTTTTACAAGACTATATTTACATACATCTGAGGCACTGGGAGGGTCTGATAACAACTGATCAGAGCCCCGTTTAACTTTGCTAGAAAGATCTTAGATTGTGGTATTTCCGCACTGCACATTAGCTGCAACTGCCCCAAGCTTTAATGCGTCCTTCAGCACATAATCCTGGACCTTGGAATGTGCCAATCTGCAACACTTAGCCAAGGTCAACTCCTTGTTTTGGAAGTGTACCAACTGAGGTTACAATGAAAATCCCACCTTCTCAAGACACCACTTCCCTGAGGCATGGTTGCCCTTCAGATTAAGCTTACCTTTCTCCAATGAGAAAGATCACAACTATGGTGATTTTCACTTATATTTTCAGCAGTAAGAAAAATCCATTATTTATGATCCAAAGAAGATCATCAACCTTATGGGAAGGGCTGACTGACTAATCTTTGGTGGATAACCATAAGATATGCAGGGGTAGCCAAATATGTAATAGGTCCATGCAAAGTTACTAATTCCATCATCAACTCACAGGGACAGAGGTCTGCAAATCAATTCTAAGTGACATTTGATCGTGCCTGCAGTGCTGACAAGTTGGTAGCATCAGTGTTGCAAAGGCTATAGGAACACCAAGATCGGTCTTCAGTTTCCCCCACTAGCACTGATTTCATGTGCTACAATTTGATTTGCACACTTACCTTGCAAATATCTCAGAGTAGAAACCACCTAGCCCATGGTTCAACAATGCCAGGTTCCCCTCCAAACTGCCCCAGAATAGCAACAAGTGTTCTTCCTCACTGGTAACTTCCAAAGACCAAGCAAACCTGGTGGAGAAGACTCAATAGGTCAACTGGCCTAATTCTGCTCATATATCTTAGGGTCTTATGGTCTCAGTAGAGACTCCAGCAAAAGTTAGCAGCTTTTTCTTTAATTCACTCATGGAATGTAGGCATCTCTGGTTAGGCCAGTAATAATTGCTGTGGGTCTGGAGTCCTATGTAGGCCAGACCAGATAAGGGCAACAGATTTTCTTCCCTAATGAACATTAGTGAATCCTGATGAGTATTTGCAACAATTGACAATGATTTTTTGGTCATCATTAGACCTCTAATTTCAATCCACCATCTTCTGTGGTGGGATTTGAGCCTGGAGCCCTGGGACATTAGCTGAGTTTCTGGATTAATAGTATAGTTATAATACCACTAGGCCATTGCTTCCCTGATGTGGGAGGATGTGGGTTCAATGCAGGAAAACAGTCAATGACCTATGCCACACTGCAAGTGTGAGTAGAACAATAGCATTTGATTAAAGTGGATCTCATGAGGGCAACAAGCAATGTGGGAATTGAGAAGGCAGGTGACAGAATACAATGTAAGGAACAGCAATACACGTATTGTAAGGCAAGGATGCATCAGGTTAATGTTTCCCTCAAAGTACCAGTGGTGTGAGTGTCCTGTGAGGACAGAGTTCACAGGAGGCCCATTGATCTGCCAGAGAGGTGTATGAATCATTGTAGAATGATAGAATCCCTACAGTGCAGAAGAGGCCATGTGGCCTATCAAGTCTGCACAGACGTCCTGAAAAGCATTTCACTGAGGTTTACCACTCTATGTAAAATGGTGTAACATGTTGCAGACTACTTTAATCCTCAAGACCTCTTAGACCCACTTGTATTGCTTTGCAGGAGTAGGCCAGGCACTGGCCTGGCACATTATCAACACGTTGATGGTTTGCTTATGTGTAAACCTTCTGTGTCCTTGGGATACATTGATGTGTTCCTCAGCTGGAGCCTGAGAGCTTTTCACTGATGCCTTGGTCAGATAGTCCTTGGAGACATGGGAAGACCTTGAATAGCTGTGGCATATATGAATTGCAAAGACAAAGAACCAGGAGAAGTCCTTCGGAACCAAATGTGTACCTGGAGAAATTATTTATATAGATAGTTGATATATTTTGGTTGCGATCTTCTAGAGTTCCCTAGATTCTACAAATGTTCCAGCAGATTCGAAACCAACAAATGTAACTCCTGTCTTCAAGAAAAGAGGAAGTGAGAAAGAATAGAAAACTATCGGTCAGGTAGTCCAATATATGTTAATGTTTCAAGTTCAATGTGACTTCTTCATAACTGAGCTCAACTCCTCTGAATTGAGTTCAGTTCTGAAGAACAGGCATACCAAACTCAAAAAGTTAACTCTGTTTTTCTCTCTTCACAGATACTGACAGACTGCTGGAGTACTGCAACATTCGCTGTCTATTTCAGATTTCCAGCCTCTGCAGTATTTTACTTTTAGTCTAATATCTGTGATTATGAAAGTGCTCGAATCTATTATTACGGATGTAGTAGCAGAATCCTGAGAAAATCATTTAAAATAAAGCCAGGAAGAGTCAGCATGTTTTTGTGAAAGGAATTTTGTATTTGACAAAGTATTAGAATTCTTTGAGGATATAACAAGCAGGATGGATAAAGACAATCCAATAGATTTTGTGACTTTGTATTTCCAAAGGCATTTGATAAATTTCCATATGGAATGTTATTACACAAAGTAGAAACTCATGGCGTTCAATTGATGTATCAAAATGGATAGAGAGTTACCTGACTAACAGGACATGATGTTGAAATAAATGGCTAAGTCACAAACTGTAACTATGGAATGCCATTGGGAAGAATGCTGGGGCTTCAACTATTTCTGATCTATATTAATGATTCGGATAAAGGGACAATCTTATGTTTGCCAAATTTACTGATGATACAGGGTAGCAAAACAATTGATGTGGAGGGAACAAAAAGTCTCCCAAGGGGTTTAGACACTATAAATGAATAGGCAATAATTTGGCAGATCAGATATAACCTGGGAAAATGTGTGGTTGTCCACTTTGTCCAGAAGAGCAGATACAAAGAATATTATTAAAATGAAATAAAACTGTAAAATACTATTGTTCAGAAGGATCTGGATGCCCTTGTATATGAATTTCAAAAAGGTAGCATGCAACTGCAGCTTTTAGTTAGGAACTCAAATGGAATATTAGTCCATAGTGTAAAGGGGATGGAATTTAGAAGTATGGAAGTCTTGTATGATTCTTAGATGGCTTTACTGTGTAGATACTGACTGTTTCCCATCAAAAATCCAGAAATAGGGAACACATTTTAAAATTATGATAGTGTTCATGAAAGGAGGAGGTTAGGAACAATTTATTCTAAAGAGTGTTGTTGGTCTCTGGATTCTCTTCCACTGACTGAATCATTGAATATATTTAAGAATGAGTTGGCCAAATTTTGATCTATAAGGGAATCTGATGTTGTGGAAACAGATAGGAAGATTGAGTTAATACTATGATGAAGTCAGTTCATGATCATACTGAATACATGATCAGGTTGAAGGGACTGAATCATCTATTCCTGTTCCTATTTCTTTTTCGAACAGCCAAGTTTCTGTTATTGAGACTGGCTCTAATGCAACGAGGGGTACGTCGGCTTCTAAGAGATCAATTTTGTTAGGGGATCCTGTAGTCTTAGGTATAGACAGACATTTCTGTGGCCAGCAACGAAAAAGCAGAATGGTGTGTTGCTTCCCTGGTGCCAGGATTAAGGCTGTCTCAGAGAGGGTGGTGACTGTTCTCACGGGGGAGAGGGGCCAGCAAGACATCATTGTGCACATTGCAACCAATGACATAGGAAGGGATAAGGTTGAGATTCTGAAGGGAGATTACAGAGAGTTAGGCAGGAATTTAAAAAGGAGGTCCTTGAGAGTAGTAATATCTGGGTTACTCCCGGTGCTACAAGCTAGTGAGGGCAGGAATTGGAGGATAGAGCAGATGAATGCATGGCCGAGGAGCTGGTGTATGGGAGAAGGATTCACATTTTTTGGATCATTGGAATCTCTTTTGGGGGAGAAGGACGGATTGCACCTAAATTGGAAGGGGACTAATATACTGGTAGGGAAATTTGCTAGAGTTGTTCAGGAGGATTTAAACTAGTAAGGTGGGGGGAGTGGGACCCAGGGAGATAGTGAGGGAAGAGATCAATCTGAGGCTGGTATAGTTGAGAACAGAAGTGAGTCAAACAGTCAGGGCAGGCAGGGACAAGGTAGGACTAATAAATTAAACTGCATTTAGTTCAATGTAAGGTGCCTAACAGGGAAGGCAGGTGAACTCAGGGCATGGTCAGGAACATGGGACTGAGATATCATTGCAATTACAGAAACATGGCACAGGGATGGGCAGGACTGGCAGCTCAATGTTCCAGGATACAAATGTGACAGGAAGGATAGAAAGGGGAGCAAGAGAGAAGGGGGAGTGGCATTTTTGATAAGGGATAGCATTACAGCTGTGCTGAGGGAGGATATTCCCGGAAATACATCCAGGGAAGCTATTTGGGTGGAACTGAGAAATAAGAGAGGGATGATCACCTCACTGGGTTTGTATTATAGACCCCCTAATAGTCAGAGGGAAATTGAGAAACAAACTTGTAAGGCGATCTCAGTTATCTGTAAGAATAATAGGGTGGTTATGGTAGGGGATTTTAACTTTCCAAACATAGACTGGGACTGCCATAGTGTTAAAGGTTTAGATGGAGAGGAATTTTTAAGTGCGTACAAGACAATTTTCTGATTCAGTATGTGGATGTACCTACTAGAGAAGGTGCAAA